>NW_020837955.1:28775156-28838104 GCF_003676395.1 Aethalodelphis obliquidens | reverse complement strand
ATAAAAACACTGTGTGTGTGTACACCAAACACCACAGGGAGACACCACAGTTTGAGTACATTCTGGGGTGGGGAAAGATTTCCGGTGTAGCCATGAAGACCAAACACTTCGAAGTTCACATACCTACATACATAGTCCTATACCTGAGAAATGTTTAGCAGAGGAAGAGATGTATGTGTGTGTGGGGGGGGGGGGGGTATACGCGTACCTTCGCGTAAGAAATTCCTTTCTGCAGACAACTATCTCATGCAATGCAATAAACACCCTAAAAATTCCAAGCCACTCATTATATCCCCCCATCTGCTTTCATGGCTCCGAGCCAGGATATAATGATGAACCTTAACTTCTTAAGGACAACTAACTTTTGTTTCTGGCTGTCTCAGGGGCTTCTGCCTTCCTCGCTCTCACTTTCCTTCACTGCTGACACGTTTCTGTTAACTGGATACCATCTGCAGGCCTTGATTTCAGGCGCGGGCGGTGGGCTGCATTTTCCTGTGCAACAAGCCTGCTTTGAGCCGCATTAGGTTCGCCATTATTCTCTCATTTCCCCCCTTGCACTTGTACCATTTCATCTCTTCCTGCCTTATTTTTTGTGAGCCACGGTGCACCCACATTATGGTTTATACATGATCTCTCTCTCTTTGAAGCCGGCGGATTTCAGAGCCGCTCTCGTCAGGAGAAGAGCCTTGCGCCAATTTAGCAGGCTGAGGGCCCGGAGCTCCAACATCTCAATCTAAAGGGGGTCACAGGGTGGCACAAGTGAGTGTCAGCAAGAGCTGTTTAATTGCCAATCTAGGCTTCTCCATGGTGTTTAAAGTATAATGACCCATCACTTAATTCTGAGAAGCCCTGGCCCCGCTGCTGAAGAGAATGAATATCAAAGGGTGTTGTGGAACAGGGCAAGCTGCCTACATTCCCTATAACTGCCATAAGTATAATAGACCCATACTTCTGTCGCCCCATTACCACAATAATGTATTTAATTTGCTGTATACTCTTTTTAACTAGCTACCTTTCATAAGGCCTACCTGGGGAATCGGCCGCCTCCCCCCTGCACCTCAAGCCCCCTAAACTTCCCTCCCACCGTTCCCTTTCTTCCCTCCACCCCATGCTCACCTCGAAATCATTGGCTAACCTCCTAATGATAATTCAATCGATGAGCTTAACCTCAATCCCTATCCTACGATTACTGCACCGCTTTTAACCTCTGGAACACACCGAAGGAACAAACACGAAAAACAATGCGTTCCATGCATGCTGCTTCGGAGGAGGGTGAGCTGTGGATTACAAGGTGCTCTGAAGCAGCTCTCCTCCTGGGAGGCTCCCTATTCGTTCCCAGGCTTTGCGAGGTGGTGATGACATTATTTAATGAGGATAACCTTCCTCTTCTCACTGGAGAAGAGGACCCATAAGCATTTTCCCGCCTAACCGATGCTGGTGTGGATTTAGAAATTGAGATGATCTATCACATATGGGACATGGATCTTATTAGCTCCATGATACCCATGGCATAATTACAAACGTTAGAGATGCTACAGTTGGTGTTTCTTAACGACTGTGGTTCTTACTCTTTCCTCCACCAAAATCACTGTTTTGTGAGTAGGAAAAGAGGCATGTTGGCCTGCCTTTCCAACCCTGCCTCTGGTCTTGGGTCCTCATGCTGGCTACAGAGATTGGGGGAAGAGCTTGGGGGATGGCATCTCTGCCATGTTCATGCTGATTTAATTAGGTACCATCCTCAAAACGGATTAGTTGTTGCAGCCCATCGGGAAAGTCTAAACCTCCGCCGATTTAATTAACTTGACTGAAAATCAGATGAGCAGAAAATAAAACTATCATTAGGAGCAATTAGCGACTACTTAAACATACTGCTGCCAACCAGTTTGTAAATAAACTAGCAGTTGCTGAAAAATTAGTCAGAATTAATTAGAAGGGGGAAAAGGAGAACATGGGGATTAGAAAGATCTAGGTACATGTATGCAGGTGTATGTGTGTATGTATTATATATACATTTATATGCTGAAAGATATGTGAATGTACACATGCATATGACTTTTTAACTTTCAAAAACATATTAGAGCTACACAGGCCAACGTGGTCCCCACCAGCCGCATGTGGCTTACTAAGCACCTGAACTGTGTCCAGGCCAAACAAATATGGTGGACGCGTGAAATACACATCAGATTTCAAAAAACTAAGTACAAAAAAGGTAAAACCTCATTAATAGTTGCTTTACAATGATAGCACGTCAGAATGAATAATATTTTGACTCTATTAGGTTGAATAAAATATATCATGAAAAATAATTGTCTGGGTTTTTTTTTTTTCCCTCCTTTTAAAAAATGTGGCTACTAGAAAACTTAAAATTCCCTATGTATAAGGCTCACCTTCTATTTCTACTGGACACTGCTACTTCAGAGAGAGGTGTGTTTGGGTTGGCGGGGGAGTAGGGTGTCCTTTCTTATTGATGCTTAACAGTCTGGAGCTTTGAAAAAACTGATAATCTTTCCTCCAATTCTTCTTTGTATAATAATAAACTTACCTGAACCCTTTCCTTTCTTACCTGGTTTAGGGCAACAGAGAAGTAACACTTTAAAAAGCTCTACACGTCCTAATTACTTCTTCCTGCCTTCTTAAGTTTTCCTTTTTTTTTTTTTTTTTTTTTTTTTGAAATATATTGACTCAGAAATTCAACCTCGAAATTCTGCCATCATCTACCTGGGAAGTTCAGGGCAATTTTTCAGTATTTTCTAGGAGGAAAGCCTAACGCACTGCGGGTCTTATACCCTTAGAACTACACGTAGCAGCAGTCCCTGGATGGTCTGGGAGCGTCTAGAGAACTTTCTGAGAAGTGACCCATGGCCTTGGTTGAACGCCCTCTTTCTTGGAACTCACCTGGACATGGAAGCGTTGACAGTCAGAGCTGTGGGGTAGGGGTGACGGAATCCTCCTGTCGTGATGGGGTACACTGGCTGACCTTGCCTACAAAGAGGGGGTACACAGTGAGAGCATGCAAACAGGGGCGGAGGTGGGGAAAAGGCAGAGAAGAAAAAAGGAAAAGTTCTCTCTGCACAGTAAGCTTTATTCTCATTTTCTCAGAACAAAAATCTTGGGGATTGTACAGGAAGGATCAAAGGGAAGAAACACAGAACAATTTGAATACCATAAATCTGATAGGAATGGCTAATTAAATTTTATAACCTTTGCTTATGTCAATAGAGACCCTCTCCCCAAGCTGAAACTAGGTGTTTTGTTGTAATAATTAAAGGCGAAGTCTCGTTTGCTTTAATGGAGCCATCACACTAATTGAGGGCTACACATCCAAAGGAAAACAATAATGAATGTAAATTTATACCAAAATAAAGTACAGTGAATCAAAGGACTTCAGTTGCGCTTTGGGCCTCTTTCAGTATTTAGATCTCGGTGAGAAAACATTAAATTAACAGAGCTTAATTTGTAGCCTTTTGTCAAATTAACAAGTGTTGACAAGAGTTACCGGGGGGAGAGTCCCCAAGAAGAATTGTGGGTAACCAATAGACAATCACACCTCATTACAATAATTAAAAAATACAGCAACATGCAAAGTAGCATCCTCATGAAAGACACACAACTTTTTCTGACAGAGGGTTGTCTGAGCTGGCTATTCCTTTTTATCTATCCTTCAAATCTCTCTCCATCAGCTGAACGGGGCAAGTGATGACTGAGGACTCTGGGAGGCATGGTCCCACCCTCTGAAGAAGAAATAGGACACACATTCCCATCCACGTCCACCCTCCCTAACAAGACCGAGGAGCAAAAAATCAACAGAAACTCGGCCCAGGGCTGGTATTTAGTGCAGCTACTGCATAATACAAGATGGGTTTTTTTGTTGTTTGTTTGTTTTTAAAGTGTAGAATACGCTCAGCTAGAGAAATCAGGGTAGAACTGGGGGAGAGGAGGTGAACCCCTCCAAAACTGTATCTTCTTTAAGGCTATAAAAGTATGTCTTCCCCAAGACCCAAACTTGAGAGTTTTACCAGGAATTATTCCTGTT
The DNA here is from genome assembly GCF_003676395.1 of Aethalodelphis obliquidens. Taxonomy (NCBI): domain Eukaryota; kingdom Metazoa; phylum Chordata; class Mammalia; order Artiodactyla; family Delphinidae; genus Aethalodelphis; species Aethalodelphis obliquidens. Next base: position 28,834,071 of record NW_020837955.1, on the reverse strand, counting down.
AAGATTCAACAAATTGTCCTGTGTCTTTTAAAGAGTAGAGATCACCGATAAACGTGGAGAAATATATATACAAAAGCGCACCACCATAAAACACGTATTACACACATGCATACAAACACACACACACAGAATTCTTACGACATTAAAGGCCTTTCTACTGTGATTTTTAAAACACACATTTTTTAAAGTTAACTAAGCAAGGTTAGCGGGTGGTACTATAAAAGCAAGCCCGGGCGACAGGAAGACAAATTGTAAAAGGCAGTTTGATGATCTGGGCGCTGCCAGGACCTAGGGTTGACAGGAAGGCCCCACATGCTGGAGTGAGGATTCCAGCTGCCCTGCCCGCTCCCCTCAAAATTAGATGAAGCACTCCACATGCAAAGACTCTCAGAGAGATGCTGGTTGAATAACATGGAGCTTCTCAATAGACACAAATTTCCACTGTGGTTGTCAATCTTGGGAGTGATGGTTGGGATGGGGGGTGGAGTTATAACCCCCCACTCCCACCCCCAGATTTCAAAACTAGGCTGTGCCTGTACCCACTCCCCTGCTGCCTCAATCCAATGACAGGACTCCAGTTTGGGCTGCCACCAGCAGAAGAGCCATGATCGGCTTCACAGGGGAGAAGCCCTCGGAGTCTTCTGCAATTCCCAAAGTACCTTAAGGGTACCTTTGTTCACAGAGAAGAACCTAGGGCCTTTGGGGACCATGGGTTCAGAGCGCCAAGTATCAACAGCCTTTTTCTTACATCATCCACCCGAATGGCTACTGACTTGCCTGCCTTTCCACAGGGCACTTCAGCAAGCAACTTCCCCATGACCTCCCACCCACTGCCCTCCCTCCCCAACTCTGTCTTCTGCGAACACAAACATACATGCACAGAATAAATAATAAGCATGTGCCCATGTGAGAAACAAAAAAGGAAATTAAAAAATGGAACTCCTTACTGTGGTACTAACCATCCTAGCGGATGGGGGATTTGTCCTACAGCGCCGGGCGATAGCGGGTAATACGGAGATATATCTGGAGGGTGTGGAGGCCGTGGGATTCCTGAGAGAAGAAGCAGAATTTTAGGTACAAGAGAGGGAGAGAAGGAAAGAGAAACTGTCAGGTGATGGGAACAGGTAAAGGATAAAGGGAGACATTGCCTCTGTAATCCTAGCATGAGGTTCTTTTCACAATTCTGATCCTAAGAACTTGTGGGTAAGTTTCATCTCATTATCCCTCTGCCGCAGCTTGAAAAGTTTATCTCACTCTAGATGGATCCTACACTGGCTAAACGCAGACAAACTCAGAAAATGCCAGCTTGGGTATTTCTGCCTTATGTGATTGGTATGATTATTTGAATTGAAAAAAAAAAAAAGAGGGCTTCCCTGGTGGCGCAGTGGTTGAGAGTCTGCCTGCCGATGCAGGGGACACGGGTTCGTGCCCCGGTCCGGGAGGATCCCACATGCCGCGGAGCGGCTGGGCCCGTGAGCCATGGCTGCTGAGCCTGCGCGTCCGGAGCCTGTGCTCCACAACGCGAGAGGCCACAACAGTGATGGGCCCGCGTACCGCAAAAAAAAAAAAAAAAAAATCTAATAGGGTTGGCACATAGTAGGGGATCAAGTAATATTAAATCCCTTTGTCCTCACAACTTGTCCCTTCCCTCCTTCCTTTTAATTCTAATGACTTACCTACATGAGTTACTCCTCTGGTTTCTAATATACTTTTTGAGTTATAGCTTTTGAAAGGTTACCCGTGCCTTCTTTCAAAAAAGTTAATTCTGTTTAAATGTGTCCAACTCCACTTTGAAGACGAGCTGTAGGAGACACTCACACAATGCCTTGGCATCTTATCCAAGGCAGAATCTGAACTGAACAGACCAGGAGATGTTGGAGGCCTGGTCCACTCAGTTCTAGAGCCTGGTTTTCTAGAGGACCAAGTTGCCTGCGTGAGTTAACCCATCCGCTGACTGGGTACTGCTGGACCATGGGGGCTGAGGAGTGAGTTCTGAAGGCCTGTGCCACCGCACGCTTATTAATTCCACAGAAACACATCCTGCAATCAATCCTTAGAAATCAAGAGGGCTGGGAGCAATTTGGACCCAGAGGAGCAGATCCACGCAGCTCACGTAGGAAGCAAAACGAACAATTCCTCAGAATTAAAACAGTATCGAAGGGCATGAGCTGCGTGTTCGCGGATGAAAACTATTTCATTTTTTAAAAAATTCTTTCAGGAAGCTTTTAATCTGTAAATTAAGCCTCCCTGGGTGACATTTTCATGCAGACATTGCTTTCTCTCTATTACAAAAACCAAACAGATTAGCTGGGCTTGGACCCTACACCAAGCCATTCGCACACTTGAAAGAACATTCGCAGAGGAAAAGTAAACAGTCCGCAGACGTTAATCATATGCTTTACGATAACCATTTAAAAGCTATTCCCTGTACTACCATTATTTAAATGAGACGCTGAAGCTGCCATTCACTCGTGGAGCCTGGGGCCGGCTGGCAGCCTCCTCCAGCCAGCCAACCACCAGGCTGGGTCCCCCACGAGCACAAAGGGGGCTCAGAGCTGGTGAGAGCCAGCTCATGTGTGGCTTCATTCAGGGGCAGCCAAGGCGGCCTGAACAGGCAGTCTACCTCAGCTCAACACCGAACAATTCCCTCCGACAAAGTGACATGGGAATAGCCATTCTGAATCCATCCTTCTAATTAGCTAGCTGGGAAGAGAAACCAACCCCAGCCAGTGCATCGCCCAGCCAGAAAGATACACCCTTGGCCTTAGCTGTTCTCCCAAGACCACCCCGCCTTGTTTTATATCTTGTTGCAGGGAGCTATAAGTAACCTCGCCTTCTCCCTCTCTCCTCTTTAGGGAAAAAGCACGTGGGATGGAAAGGAGGGACAAGCATAAAAGCTGGAGTAATGTGGCATCTTCTGCCTGAGACCCTATTGGTTGTTCCGTGATGCAATGAGGAAACCATGTTGGACTTGGGTCTTCCCATCTGCAAAACGGGCTTGATGATAAATACCTAGGATATTTCGGGGGAGGAAGAACTCAAAGAAATCAGCAAACAGAATGCAGAACCCAGTGATGTGGTCCCTCGAGGCTGCACCAAGTCATCGTCAAGTGACTATAGTCCCTTAGGCACCAAGGAAATGGGGCTTCAGGGAAACACGCTGTTGGGGCTCTTACACTCCCAAGGAGCTGAGGAGGAGTCCATGACATGCTTCCAAAACTATTACTGCCTCCGAGTCTGTTTGAGGCTCTTGGAGTTATAAAAGCCACTCCTAAGAATCACCGAGTGACTCACAGCCAGGTCCCCCACACGGCCCCTGCAGGCGTACCCGGAGCTCTAAAGAGATCCTTAGCGCTGCAGATGGACTCCTCCAAAGGGGAGGAGAGATCCACTCCCTCACCAGGCTCTGGCCTCCCTGAACGGCTTCCTTGTCAATATCTGGGAGAGGAACAGAGCCTCTCCACCGCCACTGCAGCCAGTCCCCAAGTCAACATCCCTCCCCAGCGGGTCCCCTGGTGGCCCTGAGACCAGCACACTCTCTTTGCACCCAAGCACTCGGCCTACCTGTTTTGGGGTCTACGTCAGCTGGTAAGTGTGGAGGCGGGTTTCCCGGCGTGAAGTGTTCATTGCTGTATGTGATAAGAGGCGTGAGAGGGTGGACATGGTGAGGGTGCTGCACAACCGGTACTTTGTTCGACTGTGGGGAGGGAAAGAACAGAGAAGGACACCGTCACGCCAGTTCCGACAGCCCAGGACTCCCGACCCTCAGGATGCCCTGACCGCTCCCCACACCCTCCCACACCTGGACTCTGTAAGATGCAGTCAACTCCGCCCACCGCCCTGGTCCACGTACTAAAATACCAGACAGCTGTGATTCCGCTCTCTGGGTAGGTGCGCCTCAGTCTTTACCTCCCCCCTGGGCCTGGCTTCCTACTGTGTTCCTGCAGGTGGCGGGGAATCTCCTACCCCAGGGCCCACGGGGAGGGACCTTCAGGAGGCAGGCAGGCTTCACAGGGGACCGGCTAGGGAAACCCTTGGTGACAAGAAACCTGGCAGGGCCCTAATCCCACCACCCCAGGCTCTGAACCCCTCCTGGCCCCTTAGAACCAGTGGGCAAACTACAATCCTTCCCAGACAGCCAGGACAGGATGGAAAGCCTCACTCGTGGTCTGGTTGGGAGTGTGAACTTTACCAGAAAGCTCTACACTGCCAGGCGAGCACCTGCATACTTTATGCACATAAAGCAGCCCGGGTTCACCAGGAATCTCATTAGGAAGTCGCGGGGAATGCTAACAGATTAACTGGATGCTGACGAATTGGGCTAATAAGAGGTATGTACGCATTTTAGAAATGGGCAGCTCTAGAAAAAAAGGACAAGGCGTTTTAACGTCTGGGAAGAGTTGCTAGGTGGAGAGAAGGAGAAAAAAATAAAAAGAAAACCATTTTAAAGATTTTCCTAGTTGCAATGACCAGACCTTCCCAAATTATCTTATGCTCCTTCCCCCACCCCAGTCTCTACCACCCCCTCCCCGGCCCACTATGAGACGCTGTAACTCAGCCCAGCAAGATCACAAAGAAAAACTTAAGCTGAAACAAGCGAACTACTGGGCCATTTACCGAGAGTAATCCAATTGCAAAAAACCCTATTCCCAATAGAGGATTTTCACTAAAATCCTACAACAGGGACATTTAACCAGATTAGGTACCAGCAAAGATAAAGAGGCTAGTATTAGATGATGAATGGATTAGAGTCAAGTTTCATTTTAGAACGTGTCTTCATTTCCTTTTATTACTTTTAGGAAGGCACAACTTGCATTAACATCAAGGAAAAGGAATTGCATTAAAAGAAAAGAAGGAAGGTTCAAGTGCTGCCCACTAGCGCCTCTTGAGTTCAGGGACCACCAAGCAGTTAGTTCTCTATGTTTTCCTTCTTGTCCTTTTTTTTTTAAATGGGTGAAGAAAGAAGGGGTGTGATATAGTAAGAGTATTTCTTACCACAGTTAATTGTGGGGAGGGCATTTTAAAAGGCGCTTCTAACTTTTTCATGGGTATGTTTGGAAAGAAAAATATGGCTTTCCTAAATGCTCCTGGAAAAAAACACAGAAAAAGAAGCCAACACGCCCAACAGCCGGGTTTAATGATTTCTATAAACAACTGGACACTTTCAGAGAAAGACGGTAGCTAGTGGCTCATGGGAGACTTATATCGTGAGCTATCATTTTGCAATCACAACATCGAAATTAAATGCACCCAGTAACACTTCCTTCGTCAGCAGCTATGAAGGTCTGGACATGGCCCAAGTCAGCTGAGTGAAGGGCAGCCACTCCAAGGCCAGTGCCAGCATCTCCTGGTCATGCACTGAGGAGTGTTTTAGGAACCATTTCTGTTTCGGACAACTTAAAAAATAACCAACAAATAAGCTCTCACTGTGTGCTGGGGTGGAGAGGGAAAAGAGCAAGAGACGAAACCTACCCGATGGAGTGGAGACCATTAGGAGGAAAGGAAAATGACAGTTGCTGCCTTCTAGAAGTTTTCTATCTGGTTGGAAAGACACACACCCACTGAAATGAAAGAAAGCAGACCAGGGCTTCCCTGGTGGTGCAGTGGTTAAGAATCTGCCTGCCAATGCAGGGAACATGGGTTCGAGCCCTGGTCTGGGAAGATCCTACATGCCATGGAACAACTAAGCCCGTGCGCCAGAACTACTGAGCCTGCACTCTAGAGCCCACAAGCCACAACTACTGAAGCCCGCCAGCCTAGAACCTATGCTCCGCAATAAGAGAAGCCACCGCAGTGAGAAGCCCGTGCACTGTAACGAAGACCCAATGCAGCCAAAAATAAAATAAATAAGTTAAAAAAAAAGAATCCACCTGCCAATGCAGGGGACATGGGTTCGAGCCCTGGTCCGGGAAGATCCCACATGCCGCGGAGCAACTAAGCCTGCGTGCCACAACTACTGAGCCTGCGTTCTAGAGCCCGCGAGCTGCGACTACTGAAGCCCGCGCGCCCAGAGCCCGTGCTCCGCAACAAGAAGCCACCGCAGTGAGAAGCCATGAACCGCAACAAAGAGTGGTCCCCGCTCGCCGCAACTAGAGAAAGCCCGTGTGCAATAACAAAGACCCAACGCAGCCAGAAATAAATAAATAAATTTATTTTAAAAAAAGAAAAGAAAGCAGACCAGTCCCAGACAGTTTAAAATAAGTGTGGAGAAACTGTGGGACCCGTGGGAAGAACCACAGATAGCCCAAGGGAGGGAAGATCGTCACTTAGGAGTCTGAAGGACTTCCAGGGAACGAGCCCACCACAAGCAGTGGAAGAAAGCAAGTGTATAAACCTGTGATGGGAAAAGGGCAGTGAGACTTGCATTCCCAGCTCTGCTCGAGTCAAGCATCTCTCAGGATGCTTATCACAAACTTGGATCCCTGATACTAAGAAATTTCTCAGGAGGGACCTGATTCGGTAGGTCTGGGCTCAGGACCCAGGCATCTTGGGTCTGCCCATGGAGTACCACAGGTGTCTCTTCTGTTTAGCCATGACCCCTAGACCAGAGAACCACGAGATCCCAGACAAGCACAAACGTTAGGAGACTTGAGTCCTAATCATGAAGTGTGTCCTAGTTCTGACAGAGTCCATGGAAAGGGCTTAGTACAAAGCCTGCCATGTGGTAAGCACAGGAATGGTGGCTTATTATTATTGTGATTTTTGTTGTTCGGGAGAAGCTGCCCGATGGCACGGTTCTGTTTGCGGTTCAGAAGTGCATATCCCATGGCTGTCTTCCAAGCAGGAAACGCTGGGGAGACCCTCTTTCTCTACCTGTCCACTGAAGGACGAAGATAGCATTTGGGCAACAGTGAAGTTCACACGTATGTGAGAAAAATGCTCCCTCTTCCTGTTAGATACACGTATAAAGGGGATTCTAACAAAAGTCGGACACCTGTTCTGGCTGCCATCACTCTCGTATCATTTTGCACATCTCAGCCTACTAGCCAATTAGTCTCTTCCGGTTCAGTCAGAACTCTGTAGCATGGGGAGGGGTGGTCAGAGGAGGGTGAAGGGATCTGAAGTTTTAACTGCTGCCTGGCTTTGGGATGGGGGGATGCAGGTCCCACTGGGACATGGAACTCTTCTGATGTGACTGCATGACAGGCAAGTCCCTAGAAACAACACAATCACACGGCTCTCCAGGCTGGCTGGATCCTAAGCAAGTGCAGGGAGATGCAGTCATACGTGTAGAAACCAGGGTCTAATTGCCACTCCCACTGAACCTGCCTGTACCTGGACTGCTTGTATGATGGGAGGACGTCCTTCTAGAAAATGCCCATGTCTCTCCAGCCTCAGATCCCCACAGTCCTTTCTGTCTGCACCATATTATGTCCACTGCTGGGGTCGCAATAACCTTTCTTGGTGCTCCCATAGCTAAGTCCCTGAAGGACAAAGACGATGTGTTGCAGACCTTTGTGTCCCCTGTAATGCCCAGCCTGTGGGAGTAGGGAGCACACTCTCATAAACTGCATAAGAACCACCAAACTGCAACAGTAAGCATCAGAAGAAGAGAAGGATAGACAGAGCCAGCCTCACAGATTCATTTCAGTAAATGTCGCTGCTCTTAAATGGCATCTACTCAGAATCACAGAGTAGAGCTGGGGAGGCAGAGAGCACTTCAGAAACCATTCAGTCCAATACCTTATTACAACAGCGTCTTTAAAAAATGGTTTTAGAGCCCACTGGCTTGCACACGGGGACCAAGAGTGAAGTCTGAGAATTCCAGGAAGACTCGGGTTTAAATCCTACTTCAATCCAGCTGTGTAACCTCTCACAGGCCTTCGTTTCTGTGTAAACTCCGGATGAGAACTGTGTCTACCGAACAGGGTTGTTGTGAAAATTAAAAGAGATCATGCCTGTAAAGTGCGTATTAGCACAGTGCCTGGCACATCCACACATGCCGTGCAAAGAAGCTTTGAAAACTACAGTCCAATGAATACTAACAACGAGGGACCAGTGAAGGTGACGTCTGCTACCCCTCCGGTCTCTTGTCATTAAAGTCACAGGGGGCAACGTAGTCACAGACCGCACTCCTTACTGCAAAGGCAAAGATGTGCACGGCGGGACAAGAGTACACGGATGTCCTGCAGCCACCCTCCCTCAGGTGCACGCCCTGCTTAAAAATGCCATGTTTGGTCCATAAATATATTTTATTATGTCTTTTGAGAAAAGCCATCACTTTATTATGCTAATAAATAACACTGCCACAGAAGAGTTGAAGGTTAAACAAGAATAGCCGATGACAACCAAGGTCCTTCCAGAATCAGGGGGAGGGCCTCGAAGTAGGAGCTGATATAAACGAAACACGGAACCACCACCCAAATAGGAAATGTCCCTTAGACTTTCCCCTTGGCTATGAACAGCTCCCACTTCTTTAAAGAGGTCTTTAAGGATTGTGTTCAAAACTGTACAAACCTAAGAAAATTCAGATGTGAAAAGTACCTTTTGTGAGGGACATGGAAAACCTTCCAGAAATGCATCCAGGAATCTAAATTAAAGCTACAATGTCTGCTGGGAGTGTCGGTGGGGTAAACAGGCTGAAATATGTATCTCCTCCCTCTTTTATCTTTCTACGGAGTCCAGTGTTCAAGGCAAACAACTGTAACATAAAACTAGGTGCCTCTTAGGCAAGCGCTTTATCTAAATATTAAATATGTCTTCAAAACTACCCAGGGGTGCAAAATCATTACCTCCAGGGACAGCTAACTAAAGTTCAAGGTTGTGAGAGTGGCAATCATGGGAGGCTGCATGGATAGCTTAAGCTGCTGCCAGTTAAGCCTGAAAGAATATGACGAGCACTGGGAATCTCTGAGCCACAAAAAACAGCAAACATTCCTAAAATATTCCACACAAGGTCAGGGAGTTAGGCCATAGTCGCCCATACACATCAGCACTACCGGCGCCTGAAACTCACCCAGAGCGCCACTCAGGACCCCTTGCCTAACTAAACAGTCCTCTGACCGAGACCTCTCTGGCTCACACCAGCGCAGCTCACAGCTGCCAATCTAATGGAGCCTGTGTTGAGTGGGACAGACTTTATTCAGTCCTCACAAAGAAACCTATGAAGTAGTTGCATTTGTTATTAGCTCACCCAGCAGGTGAGGAAACCTGTCCCAGGTCACAGGCTCTGCGGGCTCACCTGTCCGACTCTACCTCCTGCTGCTGTGTCTGCGGAGACGAGCCCTGGGACGGGGTTCACTGCCGGGTGGGGTAGTGAGCTGCACCCAGGAAGCCCAGCCTGGGCCGGCCTTCCCAGCTGGACACAGATGCTTCAGGCCTCATAAGGGGATCTGTCCCCCATACTCCCCACCTGCCAGTCTCTGGAACCTAGACCAGCTCAGCACACAGTGCTCCTGCCATCCCCCAATTAGGAGTAGCTCAGGGCTCCCCGCCTCAGCCAGGCACACCCCTGCTACGGAGCACGAGGCATCTTTAGCAGGGATTTTTACACCATGTGGCAGATTATGGAGGGAGGGGTGTAGAACAGTTAGTGGCATGTTTCTGCTTCTCAAATACAGACACAAGCGATATCAGGGCCCAGCAGGATTCTGGTGACAGATGTGGTCAGTTCTGGCAGCAAAGAAAAAGTCAGCTAAAAGCCCAAACTTATTAAATGAAGGAAACACCATCTATTTAAAAGGAACCAAAATCCTCATCTGACTTTAAATTATTGAGGCTTTATGTTTTCTACCTGGAGGAATGGCTGTTACTCATTTCTCCCCCGGTTCTGCTCATCAAGCCCTATGGGTTTTGAGCACTGAATAGTGAAATTAGAAAGAAAAGGTCCTTTAACAGCCCTCAAAGCACACAAAGGCTTTCCACCCAAAGTATTCATCCTACTGCAGTGGGAGGAGTGCGGAGGGGGCACCCCCTGTGGCTGACCTTTGACCCCTCGAGAACCCTTAAGCCCGGTGTTCTGGCCGTGCCACCCTCATCGCCGAGCGCCCACACACCCGTCCACCAAACGTTGCTCTCGATCGGGAACCTGGCAAGTGAAAGAGTGATTCAGGCCCTTCTAGATCCCCCTGCCGGCCCTCCTCTCACCCCAACCCCTCCACCTTCTCTAACTGTGGGGAACCCAAAGGGAATGAAAGCTCGCCATTCACCCCGCAACCTATTAATCAACAGACGTTGAAAACAAATAGAGCCATTGCTAGCCCTGGCCTCTCGGGTGGCCGGCCCTCCTCTTCAATACTCCCCTATGGCTCTCCCTTTCTGAAGAAGAAAAATGGGGCCAGAAAGCGCCTTTACGGGGCCAGCACAATAAAACAAAAGCAGCACAGAGGAGCATTTGTCAGCCTTCTCCCCTCCCCAGGGTGGATATGAAGGGTCTCCAGAGTCTCAGATGACCGGCCCTCCCGGGGTCTGAAATCAGCATCAGGAAGGGACACTGTTCACTCGAGGTTTACGCTGAAAAATGGGTTTAAGGCTCATCTCTACGCACTTTTTTCCAGATGCCACTTACTATGGCTGCACCAAGGTCAATGGCGACTAGCGAAACGTTAATAGACGCTGCTAGTCACTGGAGTCATGGAGCGCAGATGAGAAGGAGGGGCTGGGATGAGGAGAGGCTGTTTCTTCCTCATCAACGACCCCTTGTTGACTCAACTAGTCCTATTTTTTTGGGCTATGAACCAGAGAGGAAGGGTCAGCGATGGTAACCTTCCTGCCTCAACAACCCACTGACTGCATCAACAAAGGAGCAGCCACTTCCGTTACTGGGATGATGACGTCAGGGACGAGCCTGTATCCAGGCCGGTGCGCACAGCCTCACTTATCTGCTGAGCATCTCGCTACTGTATCCTGTAAACCTCCTGCATGCACGGAGGGGAAGGGTGGCGGGCGGACATCCACCACGGCCTGAAGGGCTGCTCTCCACCCTTTACTCTGCCCCTCTCCCCTCACAGCTGTCCGAAGCCCAGCCAGCGAGGACCCACCTAGTGCAGGGGCCGTTCATGGTTGGGCACTGCTCCACTCTAAGGCCCTGCCCCCAGCTAAGGGGGCACTGTTTCCCTGGGCAAGACTTCTACTGATGGCTACAGCACTGCCTGTTGGAAATAATAAATAACACCGAGAAAGTTTTGCTTGAAGAAATGAGGTGGTTAAGAGAAAGGAGGTCTACCTATGAGATGCAAAAAAGAAACACCCATTCTGCAACTATAGCCTGTATCACCCTGCATCACCCAGCCTGCATCACCCAGCCTGCATCACCTGGCCTGCATCCTGTGCGCCTAAGGCTGCAGAGTTATAGCTTCTGCAACCACCAGAGCCTGCCACTCAGGGTGCTGCTTATTTGTTTTGTGAATTATCGATGGCTGACTTCTTCTCCCTCCCCGCCGCAACCCTTCTTTCTCTGGAATCAAATCCATTTAGACAGCAAGAAGAGGGAGAGAGAAGATTCTCCCAGCCGTCTATGAAATTCTGCCGACTCACAGTTCCTCCTGTACTCACACAGGCATTAAAATTCCTCGTGCAGGGAAATGACTGAACAGGGCAGGCAGGGAGAGAATAAACGTGCAGCCAATTTTCATCCACATTCTCATACACACATGCATATACATAGAACTAACACAAACCATCCTAAGCTCTTGGCCTTTTTCGGGGCGTTTTTGGGTTTTTTTTTCTTTGTCTATTTGTTTGTTTTGCCCCTTCTATAATATAACAACCCGGCGGGTAACACACCAAACAGATTGCCAAGCATAAAAGGTCTAAGGGGCCAAATTCAGCATTTCTTAACGACCTTTTCTCAATCTCCCAAAAGGAGGAGGGGAGGGGGGGAGGGGGGGGCTGGAGGTGTTAGGGTGGGGAGTGGACGCAGGAAGGGGAACATTGAAACCTTGAAAATAAAGATGTGCTCCGGCCGCCTGGCTTTGTGAACGTCGCAGCCAAGGCCCAACCCAGCAGAGCTGTGCTTCCACAGGCTCTTGAACAATTACTTCCAGTTAAGTTCATTAAATATAATTCATTTCCACTCATTCTCATTTATTTTCCAATAAAAAGAAGGCATCCCATCGTGCTTCCCCCAACTAACCTTTAAAGCACTTGCGAGCTTAAGTCTTGGCCCGCCCAGTCCAGGCTCGCCCCTGACCAGTGAGTTCCCAGGGTTTTCTTCCTGCCTGCCACAGGATCCCGGGGGTGGGGGGGCGGGTACGGCAGCACAAGGGGGCCCTCTGACCATCTTAATCCTCCACCAGGTCTCAGAAATGAGGACCAGCCGCTCCACCCTGAAGTAATTCCCCAGGAAAGGCAACCTCCACCCTCCCGCAAGATATTTTTCTACTACTTGGGCATTAAATGATTAGCGCTAGCATAATCAATCTTGTTAAGTGTCCGAGTTTGCAGGGAATGTTTGGGACTTGGGTAAGAGAGTACAGCTGTTTCTAGGAGAGCCGATTTTCAAAACAGAGCCAGGAATAAAACTAACCTATTCCAAATGAAGAAATCCAAAAGCTCAAATTTAAAACAACTTTTAAAAAAATAATGATTTCCAGACCATCTCCCCCCGCAAACACAACAACCCCAAATCTAGGGATTCCTAAATAAGATGGAAAGGAAATCACCAATTTTGATTTAGAATAAGTTTTAAGTACATAATGGTTATTACATCCTGGGGATTTCAAGAAAGAAGCAGTGAACAAAATCTGATACCACCTTTCTAATTTATTTATAATGAACAGCTGTATAAAAATGTCTTTCGTATTTCTTAAACACCCTGTGCCTAACTTTCCAATCTAGACGGTATTTGAAAACCATGCCTGTTACATGAGTCTGATAAGTTTCCTTCAGAGAGCAGGTAGATTTCTCTCTAGTAACAAACAGGTGAACCGAGAGGAGGGATGGACATTTTGACGGGACCCACGGATACAAATGGCCAAACCTCGGATTTGGCAGGAATTCAGCAAAGAGAGACTAAAGAGAAGACGAAAGCAAAGGCAAAACTGCATCCTTCTGCTCTATTTTGCCCCGTTAGTGTCCCAAACGTGGGCATTCTTTAACAGACATCTATAGCCTCCATAAACGATACATGTAAAAGGACACGGAAATTCAGTGTGGTAAGGAGGACACAGCACCGCTACCCCCTCTGAGTGCAGCTGTCCAAAGTTTAAGGTAACATGGGAATGACCCAAGCAAAGTTCACTTAAAAAAAAAAAAAAAAAGCCTTCGAATGTGTGCAGAAGTATGTAATCTGAAGGGCATGTCAGGATTTCATCACATTCCAAAATATTGCAGAAGGAAAGAATTCCATGACATAGCTCAACCAGGCCTCCACCATCCCCAAACCACAAAGGGGAGGTTTCCCTAAAAATACAAGGTTGCAGGCTCTGTTGCTTCCAGAAAACACGGAGGCAGCAGCCTGTTGTGACAATACAAAGATCATAATATCTGTATCATCAGAGTCGGGAATTTACCCTTTCAAAGGAACTCCCTTCCCATAAGCCATAAAGAATGGAGGTTTCCCCATCCCCAAAGCAGCAGGACCGCTATGAAGTAACCCAAGTAATTTGAGTAAACAAAGGTCTGGAACCTTTCAGGAATCTGGAAACGGGAGGCTGTGCTGGGTGGGAAATTTGTGGCAACACAATTTGTACACTTGCAGTGCCAGCCTGCACGCTCTTCGCCACAATTCTTGACAGTTTACACAATTGTACCTTGAACCAGAAAGCTGCACAGAACCAGAAAGGAAAACCAAGACATCCATCTGTCATTCCTTCACGCTCAACCAGAGAGCTCTCTGCCACCTTGATAGTTCAACACGACATGCAGGATTTTAATTCATGATTTTGAAAACACAAGGACTCTTACAGTGTGTAGTATATTTCATTCCTTCTTCCCCCAAATATGGGGTCTAAGAGCTGACTGACCACTGCAAATGTTTCCGTTTGGCCATTTAACAACAAAATAATAACGAAAGCAATAATAAAGACAATTAAGGAACCGCCTCCGAATTCAAGAGAATGCTCTTAACAGCTCGTGGCAAAGGATTTGACCCGAGAGTTGAACAGAGTATCAAGTATTCTAAGCCCCAAATTGGTATTGCAAAAGGGCCTTCTTCCTAATCATTAACAGCACAATAGGCTGTCATCAGTCTCTTGCTCAGGTTTCCAAAACACATTTTATATTAAGTTTACAAAATACAAACACCGCAAGCAAGACTGGAGCCCTAAAAGGCCAGCAGCATCTAAATTTGGAGATTGAAAATAAATACAACCAAAGACATAGCAACACAAAGTTAGCATTAAATATGAAACCACAATACACGGTTTACATAAGCCCTGCTACTGGAAAAGCCTTATAGCTCAAAAATGTCTCAAGCTTCCAAAGTATGCTCCTCTATGAGGGCATGTCATTCTTCCTTCTCTTTCTTCCAGTGGAGCCCACCCTGGTGGGTGAAGTGGAAAAAAATTATTTGTTAGAAGAAATCCCAAATCCCACCGCCCTTTTCCAGATTCCAGCTCGCCTGCACTTGGGGAGCCAGGTCTGCATCGCTATAGAACCGTAAGGATTGTGATGAAAGTCAAGCTTTCTCTCCTCCCCATCTTTTTTTTTTCTTTAACCCTTTCCCCCCTCCCCCAAAAACCACTATGAAAAGTACACAGTGAAAGAGCACAGCTTGAGATGACCATTTATTCTTGTCTTGTTTTTCCTTCCCACCGTCTGAATTTTTTTTAAAAAAAAGCACAAAGGTTTAATGGTCAAGACCATAAGCAAGGACACGAACACACACACACACACACACACACACACACACACCCCTCACTACTCACCCAGCAATTCAAATTGAGGTGCCAACTGCCCAACTGGTGGAAGAGAGTGAGCCCAGAGGCCACCGTGCCTCCCTTCCCACTCAAATCTTCCATTCCCACTAAGATGGTATCCCTAGGGTACATAATAGCTTTGGTTTTCTTTCTCTCCACCTCAAAAAAAACTTTCTCTGTACCTTCAAGATGGGACCGGGCCAGCTTTTTTTCTCCTCCCTTATTGCTTTTCTCACTTTTCTTCTTCCTCCCAGCTTCCCCTCCCTTTATTCCTTTCACTTAAAGAGCTGAAAAAAAGCATCTTAAAAGATGGAGATGGCTCCCAATTTCTGCCCTGAGGTACTCAGAACGATCACAATGCCTGCAGTTATTTTGTTGATTCTTCCCTTTCCACACACATGCCTCAGAAACCAAAAACAAAATAAAACAAAAGAAACCAAATAATCTAGTTTCACTGGTTGCAGATTAAATTTTTAAAAGTTAATGAAAAGAAACTGCTCCTAGTTTCTACTCTGTACCACTAGGAAATCCGTGAAGGAAGGGGGAAGGCCCATCTTCCCCAGCCAGCTCAGGGCACTAAGCAGACTTCCCCTCCCTCACCGGTTACCTTGGGCAGCAGGGACAGAGCTACCGCTAAGAGTAGCTAAGAAATTACGGTCAGCCGTGAGGGAAAATGATCAACCGAATGCAGTAGGCAGGCACTTTATCTGCAAGATTGTCAAATCCCTCAAAACAAATTTCTTAGGGAGAGGGCTGCCATGGGAGAGGGGGAGGGAGGGGGAAAGTGTATTTTCCTGTCACAGTGACACGGGAGTGACACTTGGTAGGGCCTTGCCAGCCACGCGTACACACCCCTCTTTTCCTTCCAGAGTAAGACTGTGCCTGAAAGATTTTCAACTGACCTCTCTGGAAGCAGAAGAACGGAAGCTTCCTGTGTTCACTGGCATTCCAGTAGTCTGAAGGCTGACTCGCTTTTTTGATTGTGAGTTTTGTGAGCTTCCCCAGAATGAGACGGGGGGAGAGAGACAGAGGGAGGGGGAGGGAGAGGGAGAGGGAGAGAGGAGAGAGGAGAGGAGGAGAAAGGAGAAAGGAGAAAAGAGAAAAGGCAATCCCTGAGTCCCACCAACCCGACTTACTTTTCCGGGGTCTCTCCTAGGTTCCAGGGCCGGGTACATGTGTGTGGGTTTAACTTAATTGGAGTTGAGAGACTCAGACATCATAGGCCTGAAATCGACCTCTTTTCCATGAAGGAGGGGAGTGTGGGAGGGTGTCTGCTCCAGGAGGGGGTTAACGACACAAGAAAGTTGCAGAGGACAGAAGTCGCCCAGAAGACCTTTCAGGTCCTTTCCCACCCCAAGTGTTAATTAAATCATTTCGCCCTCTTCAAAAGCAAACACACAACTCTGATTTGCATGCAGGTAAGAAAACACCCCTATTGCCACATGGGATCCCGGCCCTGTCTTGCTTGAAGCAAGACTGGTGGCAAAGATTCGGTTTCTTCTGGTGCGAGACACCTAACGTACAGGAGATGTTTTTAATTTACCGACTGGACTGCCCAGCTGTTTATCTGCAAACCCACAGGGCTGTTTTCATGATGTTGGTCTTTAAGCAATCTGTTAATACACCAGACAAGTTAATAACCCTCGAGCCAGGGCCCCACCCACCATACCCCCTTCCACAAAAAAACACAAGGGCTGTAAGGGCTTCAAGATAACAAAAAAGTGAGGCTTCTTAATTTTCTTCCTCTTCTCTTTTAAAATACTGCTCCGTGGCCCCTCTTTCTGGACTCATCTGGCCTTCCTGTGTAAGTGTCAGGCAGCAAGCTTTAAGGAAGGCCCTTAATACCAAAACAAAACCCTGCCATTTCCCTTTACATGGAGGTAACAAAAGCAATGAGGCTCCAGTTTGACAAGTAAAAAGCCCCAACACAGCCCCCTAATTGCCTTCCCTCCCTCTATTCACGTGGACCACCACACTGGGGCAGCTGCCTTTGTCACACATGCAATTTCTTAAGTAAACTGCCAGTTCCTTCCCCGCTGACGGACAGCTCCCAATCATTCAGCAACAATAACTCATAAAGTGCAGCCAACAGGATGGGCAACTTTGACTAGAAATTTATATTCTGGCTTTCTCAAAAGACAAGGAAAATGGAAACAGCAAGACGAGCCAACACATTCCAGACAGACCTCCTCCTCCGCAGCCACCTCCTCCTTAAAAAGGACAGGGAAATCTTGTGAATTTCTTCAAACTAAGTCCTCCTAAGAAACTATTCCCAGATATCTGCTGCCCCACTGCTCTGTTCCGAGGCGGTCCCCAAGGTGCCCCGTTGTCAGCAGTACACCCACGTTTAGAACATTTCCATTAAAAACACCCCACAAGGTGATCGAAAGCTGCAAAGTTCTGTGGGATTATTTTTAAAAAAGTCCTCAAACCAAAACCAAAACAAAAAAAGCCAAAAAAAAAAAAAAAAACAAACCCCAGGAGACCTTCCTTTCAACATGAAATTCACCATCATGCAGAGGAGAAATACAGTAAGACAACGGGAGGGGCTGCCCATTTACACCCCACCGCCCTCATCCACATCTTCAACAAAGTTCTATTTTTGTTGTTTTAAATAAAGAAGTTTGAGATGGAGGTGAGAGGAAATGGGTCTTGGAAGAAAATATATAAAAAGTACAAAAATGCGGATCCTTCAGGAAAATATTTGGGGAGAGCCAGAGAGGAGGGGAGCCAGGAGGGTGGCGCGTTTAAGAGGATTTAACTTGCTGGGGCGAAAAGAAACAACGGCCCCCCTCCCAAATATTCCCGTCCGAGTTAAACAATAATCATAAAGCATGTTTTTATAGTCGCGGGCTAGAAGTTCAGAATAAAAAAGTCATGTCATTTTCTTCTTTTCGTTGTGTGTGTTTTTTTAAGAGGAGTTAAAAAAAATTACTAAAAAGACCAACTCCATCGGGCACCTTACCAGTCAAGGGACATCAATCTTAAAGTTACTGCAAAGTGACAGCGAACCCTGCGGAGGCTGAGAGCAGGAGCCTGCAACGGCCTTGAACAAGCCGGGACGCGGCAGGGCGGGCGCGGGGACGCAGCGGGCCGGCCTCCGCGCCCCGCGCGCCCGCCCGCCTGTCCGCCTGCGCGCGCGCGGGGCCGCTTACCATCTAGAGCGGGTTGCGGCGCTCTCCTTCCCGCCGCCGGCTCGCGTGCATGCTGCCGCGCGCCCCGATGGCCGCCCAGGGCCCGCGCCGGCCGCAGGCTCCACTGGAGGGCAGCACCCGCCCTGCAGCCGCGCGGCGCACCCGCGGCACAGGGGAGCAGCTCACACCAGCAGCGCCGCCAGACAGGATGCTCAAGCACAGTTCCATTCACAGAATTACCTCGCTTGATAGGGAAGGGCACAGTAACTGGGATCTCCCCCGATTCCACAACAATCCACCCCCCCAAAAAAGGGAGGAGTGTTTAACAAAAAAAAAAAGAAAGAAAGAAAAAGAAAAGGCAGGGCTTTCTTACTCCTTTTTTTTTTTTCTTCCCCCAACCCGGCATTCAATCAAAAGAACAAAGCCTGATATTTTGTTTGCCGACTTGGCAAACATAAAGGCAATTTCAATAGTCCAAAGAAGTTCACCTAAGTTGGCGAAAGTAATGCTTTGCAGTTCTCCAGTGAAATTAAGCTTTAATAGCTATCTGATGCCATTCAGAGAAGGAAAGGGGGGAGGGGGGGAGCCAGCAGAATTTAGATAAAGTTAGAGGACCACTTCACTCCTAAGTTTTGTGCCCGCTGAAAGTACCCTCAAAATTCTTGACAGCATCCAGAGCTTAATTATCTTGCTGAATTCTTTTTTTTTCCTTTGGTGGGGGGGGGGGAGTATACAAAAGTCAAAATAGACCATTAAAAACACCAATATGTAAAAGAATTCAGAACAATTTACTGTATAACATTTTCCATGACTAACTTAAAAAAAAAAAAAACCTACCGAAAACTTGTGGATATGTTCCTTTAAAGCAAATGGTCCTAACACATATTAAACCACCGCTGCGCATCTTCTAAGCATCGTAGGAAAAAATGACTATTGATCTTCAAATAGCGATAATTGAAAAGATCAAAAAGATTAAACAAAATCAAGAATGTGCTGACTTACCATGCTATGCTTTTTTGTTGCAACTTTGTAGAAATTTCACTCAAAGAAACTGCATCAGAGGTGTCAAATTTTTTAGCGGACTGTGATCGTATTATTTCCGCAGCCCTGCCTTCCAATGCTTCAGAACTTTTTTCCCTTTCTCTTTTTTGTTTGTGGTACCTAGCTTTTTGCTATAGACTTTAAAAGCCTTCAGCTCAGCAAACCAGCACAAATTATCTTGCCACCTTGCGCAGCTCTGATGCTTTGGCCGCTAACTTTGGAAGACCCTTTACTACTGCATCAAAATTAGCATTGTCAAAGCAGTTAATGAATATTAATATTGTATTTGTCATTGGAGCCGGCCCGTTGCTGAACTCCGAGTCATCCATCAGGGACAAGATTAAGAACACAATTATTTCTGACTGACAGGGACCAAATCTGCTAGAATTTTTTTTTTAACAATTCGGGGGGAAAAAAACCCACAATATCATCATCTTAAGGTGTCTCCCAAGAGACTGGGAACCAGATTAATACGCTTTTAATGAAGTAGAGATCATTATGTATGAAGGGAAAAAAAAAAAGATGTACTATTCAAGCTATTTAGTTATGGTGGTGGCTAGAAATTTAAAAAAAAAATGCAGATGGCATATCTTTTTCGACAGCTGTCCAGATTTTATTCATACTGTTCTAAACAAAAAGACGATTTTTTTTTCTGAAATCTTTTCCTTTTTAAAAAAAAGAACAGAGAATGAGCGATTCGTCCCATCTGGGATAATTTTCCATGTCTTCACTTTTACTGTAGCAGCTCAGGAAAGACAGCACGGTAAATAATTCCTACACAAATTTGACAAGAAACACCTTCATCAGCTCAGCTCCTTCCACCTCTATTCCCCAGATTCCAAGCACTGTCTCTCTCACTTTATTCAGGAGGAACCATTGCATTTACAGAAACTCTTAAGTTCCCTTTAACAGTGACAATCTTTCTGTAATAAACACACAGAAAACAACACAACTCAACGAAAGCCCACTCAACACACACTGCAGATCCCGAAACGCCACCACAGAGAGAGAGTATCCAGGTACCCTCCTGGCGAGCCAAGACTGTCTAACTGATGGTACCGCAAACTTGCAATGGAAGTTTTGTCAGAAATTAAACTAACCGAAGCTTAATGACCTGAGCCATCAGCCCAGTAGCAGAAAATGTCTTACAAGATTATTAAAACGCAGAACCTTCTCTAGAAGACAGGCAAAAGACTAATTAAAAGGAATTAAGTTTAAAAACTTGCAGCTTACCTGGCATAACCAACTTATTTGAATTCACCAAAATCATTTCAACATCTATACGTCATGCAAAGTTATATCACATATAACTATACTGTACATATATACACACACAGATATGTATGGCGATTTCGTAGACGTTTTAGGAATAGCGTGCTTCACTGGCTTGCTCCATATAAATTGTCTTCGAGATGATATTTCCACCCCCCTCTTCGTATTTTAAATGTGGTAAAAAGGGGAGAACTAAAAGGGATAAAATGACAGATGTGATGGTTAATCTACCCAATGAATCGTGGGGGTCTAGGTAAAGCCGCAATGGCCACTGAGCTAATCTACAACACCCACTGACCACCCCACTGGCCTTCTAATACCATTATCAACCCTTAGATGAACATTCTAAATTAGAGTTTTGTTCGAAAAGGGTGTGAATCTGACCTTCGATGCTGGGAAGCCGGTGCTGTACATACAGATGGGGAAGTTCTTATAAAAAAAAAAAATTTTTTTAAGGTTTCTACTTTCTCGCGATTTGCATCTTTGAACTCTGTATCTTTACACCCTCCCCTTGGCACAAAGAAAAAAAAACCTCTCCCCAAATCCCCTCCTGCAATAGCCACTGATGTCATCTCTACCACACACCCCACAATGTTTATGCTTATCCTTTAAGAAGACCCTAAACCAAACCATTGAAAACAAAGAAAAATCCCAAACATATATAAAAACATTCGCCCTTGACCCAACTTTTATTCTCTCTCTCAATTTTCCAGTGCCTTTACCTACTGGTTTACTTCATGTCCAACAAACTTATCATAAAAAATGTATCATATCATAAAAACGAGGGAATATATCATAAAAAATGTATCATATCATAAAAATGAGGAGACTTGATTGAAACCCATGTAAGGGAACGGAGATAGGGTTCAATACACGATCCCATTTGTTTGCACACACATCGAGTTATGCTACAAAGAAGGAAAAACTTGGGGCTAAGACTTCTCCTGAAGAGCTCCTTTTTTTTTTTTTTTAAAGTGGATCAAAATGGACTTGTGTCAAATTATTACTGCCTAGGTATTATTCACGTCAGGAGATATTCCCAATGCCACTTAAAAAAAAATCAGCATAACCCGCTATGATGCAAGCATACTTTCAAAGCTCCCTTTAAAAACCAGAAACAGATTTTGTGCCTTTTCCCCCCACACAACACCCCTTGAAAACCTACAGTGGTCCTTATGCAAAGCTCCCCTTTTATTTTAGAAAGGTAGGGGTGTGTGTGTGTGTGTGTGCGTGTGTGTGTGCGCGCGCGCGTTTCCACGGTCACATGTTTATCTCTACCAAACGGACATTGTGTACACACAGGTACATGTGTATCCAAGTAAAGATTTTTCAAGCGTGAACTAGCTTCCAGATAACCTGAGATGTCTAAATTAAGGACCCCTTGCTTTATCAATTCACGGCTTCCCCATTCCTGGCCAGAGCCTGTCTTTTCAGGGTCAGGGATAGATCGGTAATCTGCATCTTTGTGCGCTCTGTACTGGAGTTGTTAATAGGCAGCTTTCTCTGCCTCTCTCTCGGCTTCCCCAGCACGACCGCATCAGCACTAGTATCAAATTAACTCTCCGACTTTGAAACTTATTGATCTGCTATTAAGACACCAGTGAACTTGATGAAATGAGTGCTGTAGGTGCAGTCAGGACTTCAAAGTCTAGCACAGCCACATAAAGCAAGCGCCTTTGATCCTAACTCCGATCTACTGAGGGTTTAAAGCCCAGCTCTCCCGAAGCTGCCCTTCACTCTCGTCATGTCTGATGTCTTACCAACTAGTGACTTGATAATGTTAATAATGCAAATTTTACAAATGATTTTTACAATGGCAAAATTAATTATATGAATGGATGCTTCTTTCAATAGGGGTTTCTGCACTTCTCTCCCTTGTAACATAACAACTGGAGCAATTGGGAAGGCTAAGAAGGGGTTCGGGGGCCCCAGGCAATTGCAGACAACGTTTTACTGCCTTCTTTCACCTTCCCAATTTGTACTTAAAACCAAAATAATTAAAACTAAAAATTCCATGCATAATCTTAGTAACTTGTATTCTGTAATTCTCATTTACTAGTAAATATCTACCATGGAACAGAAATAGCCCCCTCTGTACACAAGGTTTCTATGTTTGTATCACAAGTCAGTACAAAATCCTTATTTTTGTGTAGAATTTCTTCTCGATAGTTACCACAAACCCACAGTGAAGTTGTCGGATCTCATACCCTCCACTACTATTTTTTCAATTAGGAATTATCTGAAATGGTATTATGGTGAAGAATCAGAATGAACTACACAGATTCTGCGACCTGGAAAATTCATATATGCATACATTCTCACTCAATCTGGTTAAACAAAACTTTTCATCTAACAATTATTTTTATCACCAAAGAATATGTCTTGAAACATAGATAAATTTTATAAATTCCTTCAGTAAGAATTCTGAATCCTTGCTATCAAAAATACGTTTCAAACTCAAATTCTCTCTAAAAAGAAAGACAAGCATCACAAGTCTCAGTTTCCCCGAGAAGTTTGGATTTAAATACTACGAAAGGTTTTATGGTCTAGGATAAAATAATCTTATATACAACCAGAACAGCAACATTTAAGCAGAATCGCATCTTTTGATATTCCAGTGAAGAATCAATATCTGAGAACAAATCCTTTGCCAAGAGGTTATTCTCTGTATGTTGATTTTGGACAGAAGAACATTGGTAGCTCAGAGTAAAATGTGCTCCACTAATAGAAGCTTCATGGACCCCTTTTGACTTGCAGCATGTTATGTAACGTCTGTGATATTGCTATTCCGAGTCCATTTATTATAGGAAGAAACGAAGGAGTTAGAATGGATGTATTCCCCTCCATCAACATGACAATGTATCTTCCCCAATTCCTAATGTCAGGACTGGAGCCCCCCAAAATGACCAAACATCATAACGAAAGTTTAAAAGGACCATCATTTTAATACTTGCCTTCATTTGTGTGTGTGTGTGTGTGTGTGTGTGTGTGTGTGTAATCCAATTAGTTTGTTTTCCAATGTGACTCTAATCATAAAATTTAGGTGGTAGTAACTTTGTGTTAGTGTTTTCCCTCCTCCAACACCCCCCCACGTTGATACTCACTTAACCTACTTGCAATTCTAAAGAAGTCAACACTTGATTGTGACAACGTTCAAAAGAATTTCCTCTGCCACTAGCACAGTAAAAAAAACTTTCACCAATTAGTGCAGGAAAAAAGGAGGGAAAAGCCACAGTGCTGGCGCTCAAAGAGCCAGGCCTTGCGGCAAATCTGTCATGTCGAGAGGATTGATCAACAGGACGGCAATTTCTAATGGCATGTTGTCATGAAAAGTCAGCCACAGGGAGCCACCTGCTTTGCTCCTCACAGACAGCTAGGAAAGGAAGGAGGAAGAGGGCGGGAGGGGGAGAGAGGGGAACCACTCTCCATTCCTAGCCCTGCCAGTTCCCTTTTGCTAACAACTTTGGTAGAGGTATCATGATTTTTCGTTCGGTTGAAATATGTCAAGTCTCCAATCATATTACCCTTCCTCTAAGACAACAGTGGTTTGAAGCCTGGCTCTTTCTTTTCCCTCAATCCCCTTTTCCCCCGTTTTCAGCAGGGGATGAGGTACCTTTATTATGCTCTACTGCCTCCCCCTTTTTGTCAACCAATACTCCTCAGATCAGAAGACATCTCTAATGGCTTTAAATCAACAAGGAGCATCCTGACTTAATAAAATCCAAGTCTGGAAGATTCTGGAAGACCAAAGAGATAGAGTGACACCATCAGCTGTTGTTTTTCTGAGCCAACTGAACGTATGTGCTGCTGGCCTCATACTTCGTGGGGCTTCGTCTAGTTGAGAAATAGTCCTGAAACTAGGTTTTGTAGGCTATAATCTAATCCATTAGAATCTCCTCTGGGGAAAGTGGTGCTGATAGTTTTGGCTGTACATTTTCTGGTGCTCAATGCAACTCAATATCCCGTAACAACCTCCAACTTACCCTTGAGAAAGAGAAGATGCTCTGCCTTTGACTACTCCTCTAGAAGTTATTATTTTCTTGGTACTCAAGACTCTGATTACCAACCACTCCAAAGAAAAGGACTTTTCTTCCTCTTCCAAATGCCCTACTCAATGCTCTCTAGTCCTTTCAAAGAATGCTGGATTGGATTACTAGTACTTACAAGATACTCTAACGGTACCATTCCCCCAAATGTCAAGCTCCTGAAGGATACTAGAGGGACTCAACACAAAATCACAACATTTGAAAAAATGCTTTCCGTAGACCGGATGCTAGAGGGTTGACGTGGCTACTCTCCATAAATGCTGGTAACACAAAGGGCCATCCTCACCATCTCCGAGAAGATGGTCCGAAATATCGCTGTGACCTACTGTCCCCGGTAATTTTCATACTTTAAACAGTCACAAATACACTCACCCCTCAACCTACTTTGAACAAAAGAAAAAAAAAGTCAAATAGAAGTTAAAGAACTTCTAAGCTCATGAAACCAAACCTCACTTGGCATGCAAATCACGTACTGTAACCTTTTATTGGCGGAGCCTCTGGTCTCATCAGTCGATGAAATTCTCAGCCCGCGGCAACAGCTTAGCCGAGGGACACAGACCAATGAGAAAATATTCATTGTGTTAGCATTTCAAATGGCGAGAAAGGAAGAAGAAGCGCTAACTGATCACTGCCCGTGGAATTAATTGGATATTCCAAGAATAATGTCTCTCACTGAAGATCCTTGGAGGCCGAGCGCTGGTAGAGACCACATTTTGTGCGGCGCCTTCAAAAAGAGACCGCTTGGGGGTACTGGACATATTAGGGTTTTAGCGCATTTCCCTAAAGGCCAGAAGATAATCAGATGCACTGAACCAAACTCAACTAATCCAATCCATAATTATACACACAAATCCAATAAACTTTGCCACATTACTGGAAAATTAAACAATTCCATTAAACTTTCAATAACTTAGAAAAATAATTTTAAGGGGCACCACGGCTAAAATGTTTCTTTTGGTGGTTGGGGACATGTAGCCAAGAACTCAATTATTATTTTTTTGCTTGCAAGTCAGAGCCTTCTGTGAGGCTCGAGGACTGATCTCAGTGCCAACTCGGTTTCTTTATTCAGGGAGGGATTTGCGTTTCGGCTTTATTGCACATAACCCAAGCATTTGCAATGACCCTGACCGATATTAGTATATCTTTCCTTAAGACACATCTTAATCTAACCTTTTTAAGACTCTTTTGCTTTCAAACTCAAAACAGCATAAAAAATAAGCATTGTTGATGGCTCCGGGAGCCTGAACTGAGGCCCTGGCGTTGTCCGAAGCAATAGCCCCCTGAATAAACAGCTGCTGGTGAAGCTAAATAACCATCGGAGACCAAAAGGTAAGGGGGGGAAAAATGAGATTAGGAACTTTCCCAAATGTTCCATCTCTCCTATCGACCACTGGCCTAGCGTGAGGTGTCAATTTTGACTCCAAAGAATTCGCAGCGGTCCCATTATGCGGTCTCCGCTCTCATTGTAAATTCTGTCAACGAAGTCAATCTTATTAACTTCCGCACTGGTTCACACATGACATTTTCTTCAATTTTCTTGCTGACATCAAAAACATCAATTAGCAGCCCGAAAATAGGAAGGAACGAATGACAGCGTCTGATAACGTCGACTATTTGAAGCCAAGGGTAAATCTATTCTCCAGTTCTGAATGCGTTCATTACAATTGCATTTTCAAAGAAGACCTCCAAATAGCAAAGAAAATTAAATTTATCATCTAGAAATGCCTAGAAATTGTTTTTTTAATCCTATGTCTATCTCTCAATCCCAGAATGTAATACAAAGTATCGCAATTGAGTTTTATGATAACATGCCCCAACTTTAATAGAAAGTTTATAAAATATGCAGCCTGGACCACACTTACTATCAAATAACAACTACAAAGCTTGGGGGGAAAAAATTTCCCCAACAGATTGTGGCCTCGCCTTGTAGGGTCCATCTATTTTCCTGTGCTGTCACTGCTGGCGAGGCAAATGTGTCGGTGGATACACACACACACGCACACACAACAGACAACCAGTTGGTTGAAAAGTTTTTAAAAGGAGAGAGAAAAAGCAACTAAGGTCTACAGTTCAAAACCCAAAAGTTTTTACGGAAAGCAACCAACACTATACCTCCCTATCAAATGAAAACTGTCTTCCTAGCCACATACCCTATCTCCTCCTCTCTAAGAAACAAGTTTTCACATAAAATCTTAACTCCCCCCCACTGATCATCCCAAGACACATGTACATAAGCCTTGTCCAAGTAGCCCAAGCCAGGGACAAAACCCTTATTCATCTGCCCGACGCGCCCCACCTAATTATCACCCATTTCACTCGTATTGACTTTTTCCCTCCAAAATCAAATAAATAAATAATAAAAATGTCAAGTGTTCTCCCCTGACCGGAAAATGAAAATGCCCACGAGTGAATCCTCTACCCCATCTGCTGGGCTCCAGCCTGGCGAATCTGGAAATGGCTGGAAATGGATGGAGAGACCCAGGCACCCCAAACTTGGATTTCAGCGTCTTAAAAGCAAAGCTTTTATTTATTTTATCATTTATTCATGGTGGGGAGAGAGAGGGGGCGCGGGGCGAACAGGCTAACGTGCCCGCTTTGTGAAGCATCCCAGCATCTCCCAGGGAAGGAGGCAGCAACGCGACTTCGGTGCCGACCCCCCGACACCACCGCCGACTTCTGGGGGAACAGAAGGCTCCACCCTGGTAAACAGCTCGCATTCCTGCCGCCCATTGATTTTTTGATCTTTTGACATTTTTTAGTTGCTTCCATTCCCTTCCTTGTCTTTTCTTCAATGTCACAAAAGACAAAAATGTCTAAACAACTGAGGGCAGAGATATCTATTAGCTGTCAGACCGCTGTTTTCCCGGCACTGACTAAGCGCACGCCACACAGAATGCCGAGAACCGGTAAGATGACAAATTATATCATTTTTTTCCCCTTAAATAGGGATAATCATATTCCAATACCTTGGCTTCTCCTAGCCAACCAAAACATGCTGTGCGAGAAGGGAAAGAAATCTCATTGTATCCTTCTCTGCAATTTCTATTACGTTAGCTCTATTTGTTGAAAGAGGAAAGAAAAAAAAAGAAAAAATCTCTTCGAGGAACGGAGTAACATATTTCAGGTTGTAGCATCTGAGAAGCAAAGCATATCTTCCTGATTATTTTCCCTTAAGAACTGCTTCGATAGTGCAAGTACCACATTAATAAAAGAAACCATTTGTTATACTTAGGGATGAAAGACTGCAAAAAAAAATGAACGGATGTCCCCTAAGTTACTTGTTTCCCCCTGAAGACAAGCAAAGCCATTCTTTCAAAGCAGTTAAATTGTAGATTTGAAGTCCGGCCAACCTCAACTTTCTAAAATCTAAAATCTGAAACTTATCATTCCTATAAATAATGCCCTGACAGGAATACTTTTAAAAAATTATTTCAAATGGGTTCTCTCTGCTTGTGATTTGACTGCCATGAACATGTGTACATCTATGATTTCAAAGTTAAAATTCAAAACACACACTGTGCTTTCCTTCAAAACCAATAATCAACAATTTATGGACAAGAGGCTAAAATGGATCAACTGTACACTTATATTTGAGAAGATTAATGATTTTCTTTCAAGGAAGCAGTATGTTAGAAGCATTAGTATCCAGCATATATTTGTGTAGGTAATAAAAATATTAAACTGGGTAAAAATCTATTACTTAGAAACCTATTTTATAAGGAAATGATTTTTGAACACTTTTTAAAAATGGGCCCAAATTTGTAGGATGCACTTTAAAAAAAAAGAAAAAAGAAAACAGAACTGTTCTAATTTCGAGTAACTACCACTTAATCTTATAAGCACCTATTTCAGAAATAATCAAAGGAATCTCCAAATTTAATCTGTACTTGTGTTTCTATTTTACTTATACAGGTTCCTATTTGACATTTAACATCTAATGTTTAATTTTCTATTTCCAATGACGCTCTTGATAGAGACTAATAAATATTTTAAGATACTGGTGCATGTTTGCACTCTTACAATACAAGGAGAAATATTAATTAGGTATAATATTTAGATTGCAAGTGATAAAATAGAACTAATTCAAATTCAGGAGGAACGGAGCCCTATTACGCTTTTAAGAATTGTATGAAATATCCTAACAATACTCAGAATATTCAATCTATGCTTTTCAAATACAGCTTCAAACCAGCAAATAAGAACAAATGTATAAACTCCGAAAGAGGGATGGGAATGGGGGAAAAATGGTAAATCAAATTTTTCATCCAATTATCAAGGTAACATATGTTTGCAAACATAATGAATCCGATTTTTCTGCTGTTACAATAAACTGATTTCTGCGTTAATGTCAGCTATATACATCAATGTTTTCTTAGCAGAGCACACCATAGTCAAATAGTTTCATTCAAACATGTTAGTAAACAGGACCAAACTTCCTTAAATCATTCCGTAATTATGGAAGACAGGTATCGGAAAGGATCTCTATCTCTTTCCCTCTCCCCATATACATATGTGTGTGTGTGTGTGTGTGTGTGTGTAAAATATTGTTTGGGTTTCTTTCAAGTTTATGAAATAAAGTATGACGTAACAGCAAACCGTGTAAGTGGGGGAAGGCAGTGGGAAATCACGGCAAGAGGCAAGCAGACACACACACACACACACAAAACTGACCAAAGGTTTCAGACGGGATGGTCGGTAGTTGTGGTTTTTAAAACCGCGCACTGTCCTTGAAACGGAGGCCGCACACGGTTCCATTAGATACAGATCCAGTGCTCTTGATCTATTATTTACAAAGAAAAACCCTTCACTGCTTAAGTGCCCCCTCTACTCAGCCTTCCATTTCAACAGCTTCAAACAACTTAGTGGGAGAAAAATACAGGACACAACTTGTGTTCATCACAACATTCCACGCAAGTCAGAATTCCACTTCGATGGAAAAAATATATATATCAGAATACCCTGAACACAGGATGTCAGCTAAACGACAAACAAATGAGAGGTTTGCTCCAAAATACAGATTGTCGTTTTCTAACAACTGACGTGAGGTTTTACAATCCTTCTGTAAGAGGAATTTCTCTTGGGAAAAGAATGGGAAAAAATTCAGGAAAACCATTTTTTTACCTCAAGGATGTGAAAAGAATGTTTTCAGAATGTATATTTGGTATAAAATTCTTTAATTATCAAGTCTGCTCTTTGAATCAAACTGCATTCGATCTAATTAGTAAGCTTAGATCTCACCTTCATGCTGAACTTTAAACTCTCTGAAGCCAATTAAAAACTATTTAAATGAATATTAAAAGGATTACTGTGATCATTTCTGACATGAGAGAAAACATGCTTTTCAGCAAAAAATAGGTTTACAAAGCATGCCTGCATTTCACAAAATATTTGAATTGAGTTTTGCATTTAATCTGTCTATTACCCTTCTTCGATTCTGTCATCGAATGCTCTTCCTGGGCTGTTTTATCATCCTTGTTCAGGCATATCTGCCGCCAATACAGTTTCAACTGCAATTAGAACTGTTTTATTATTCAGTGCCCTTCAATTTTCAATAACTTATTAAGATTTACTGGATGGGACCCATTTCCCACTTTCATTTCGATACACTATTGACTTGAGCACGTATGAGGACGCACCAATAAAAGTTGGAATTAGAAAAAAACTTAGCCATTTCCAACTTGATGAGGCAAAGCATACCCAGACCACAGCAAACATCAAGTTAAATACACACTCTTTCTCTCTACACCTAGGCCTTGAAATAGCTTTTTGAGAATTAATAAATTATTCTGTTTGCTTATGAAATTAAATGCTCCCATGCAAAGCCGTTACAATTAACACCACTAAATGTGTTAGGTTACACTGAAGAAAGCCTCACAGTGTAATTATATCAATGAGTCATTTAACTCACATATATTAATTCAATTTATCTTCATTTCGAACTGTGGGGACTGATGGATTGTCATCATTAGAAATGACAAAGCTCCACGCTGGAGGGAAACACAGACCTGCTAAGGCTGTGACTTCTCGCAAGACCACCCATCATTCCTCCACCAAGGGCGCCCACAAGTCATCAAGGGATGTATTCTCTGTTAAGGACCAAAAAGTCAGGATGCAAAAGAATATCAACTGGACTCTCTGGGACCTACACACCAGTGTCAATAAAGCAAATTCCTGTACAAAGATCGAAATGGTAACATGTTCTTAGCACAAGGACCATTACATATTTGGTATTAAAGAAAAACTCTCCAAATACTCCTTGGGAAAATACTACACTACAAATGCCATTTTTCCCAACCATGAACCTATTGATAAGCATTTCTGATTTCAAACAAAAAAACACAGCAGTGCCAGAGAAAACATATTAACCAAGAGAGCTCAGCTGGGGATACTGTCAATAAAGAAGACGTTACCAGGCAAAGCAATTCCAGGATTGCTCATCAAGATTTCCTTCTGAAAACTCAGAGGATTAGAGGGGTCATGATTAAGATTTTAAGAACGACTGAGACCATATTCGACCAAGCTAAACCTACGCTGATGGCCATCCTAGGTTTTGAGAAACAGAATCACTGTGGGAAATTCGAGGCTAAGTGACTGACTTTTGCGTTTGATTCTTAAAAGGCTGATTTTTTAAGATCTAATACCTTGAAACTCCTGACTCAATTATTTAGTTTCCCTTCCCTCTTAAAAAGACATCCTTGAGTTCAAAGATGCCCATAATGGCATCATTTATCTCCAGTTTCTCTAATCTGGACAATGGGGAAACAAAGGAAATTAATTTTAATTTCTTTGAATGCTGGTGCAAAAGGGAGACCGCAAAGCTCTCTGGGACTAGGAGAAATGAATGCAAAGATGTACAGGAATGGAAGGCCACAACTTCTCAAGGGGGCACCCTTCCTTTCTCAAGGTCTTCGAGAACTTCTCAACCTGAACACTGCACCCAGCCCGGTCAGCTCTCGGTGGAAGGGAGGATGCCCTATTCCCTCTGATTCATGTCCTCATAGCCACTGATCAAGTGCTGGGGGAAAAAATTACAGAAGCACATCAAGCTGTGTTGAGAAGTTAGAAGCCGCTGATCTGGTCAAATTAAAATACTTCAAAATTACACACTTATGGGGATCTTTGCATTCATTTGCTGGATCAGAACTCAGTGCTATGCATCTCCTCCACTGATCTGCAGGGAGGGATGGAAGGACCCCACAAGGTGTCAGGGTTTCACTGGCTTGACAAGGCAGACCCGGATGGCCAGTGCTGGGGTGACTCTCTGGTTACAGAACTAGAAGACTCCTGTCACCCATGAGGCCCCGAATTAGATACCGCTGCAGCAATATGACAAAAATAAGGGAATTGGGGGAGAATAAAGGGAATCTGCTTTACAGAGGACTGCGTCTCTGCTAGAACCAAGAGTTGCAATTAACAATGAATTGGGAGTTTGTGATTTAGCAAAGGCAAACTATTATATATGGGATGGATAAACAACAAGATCCTACTGTATAGCACAGGGAACTATATTCAATATCCCGTGACAAACCATAATGGAAAAGAATATGAAAAAGAATATATATATTCATACATAGATAGATATATATAAATGAGTCACTTCACTGTACAGAAGAAATTAACACAACATTGTAAATCAACTACACTTCAATAAAAAAATTTTAAAGATGCAGGTAATAATAAATTTTAAAAAATAAATGAATTAGAAGGGAAGTCATTTTATAAACAGCAGTGACACATAGAAACTCACCAGAAAAGCGTAATAAAGGAAAAGCCCCCCCGCCCACCCTCTTTAAAAGGACAAGGATCTGAGTATATGGGCACTGGCTAAACTCACCTCCTTTTACTACCTCATATGCTTAAAATACATGATTGCTCACCTCTGGGTAAAGACAACCTGCCATCAAAACATTAGAGAGAAGATGACAGTCCAGGACAGAATGATTCCATTCTGAAATTCCTTGGTTTTCATTAACAAATAAATGATGTTTTTGTAGAGTCTGAACCTTTGCTTTTCACAGCAAATTTAGGAACATTGCCAGGAAAAGTCACCCAAACCCAGTAAGTAGATTTCAACTCTACTAAATAAGCACGGGGACTTGCCATCCCCTTTACCACACGTGTGTTCTTTGAGAAATTAGGTTCACGCACGCTGCTGCCGCAGGAAATTACAGGGCTAAGGGGAGGGGATTTTAGGAAGACAGGTCTTTCTGAGCCTTCTGAGCCACTTGCGGAATGGTGATGATTTCACCCCTGGCCAGTACTGGTGCTGGATGCCAAAGAAGAGAGGGGTGTGTGTGTGAGAGAGAGAGAGAGAGAGAACATGCCTGGCCCTTACACTGACAAGACAGCTTTATGGACAACACAGCCTCTACCTCTTTGCTAAGCTCCTTACAAACACACCCAGAGGCTAACATACAATGGGCACATCCAGCAAATAATAAGTAAAATTAAATTATGTCATGCCTCCACCATAGCAATGCCCACTGGCTGTCTGGGGAGCGCCGATGCCAGTGTGCCCGCCACAGTGTGGAGTTGGAGCTCAAGTGTGCTCCTTCAAATTAGGCACAGATGGAAAGCATGTTGCTTTCCATGTTGCAGCCACCCGCCTAAAGCAGACTGTGAAACTGGTTCTGGATGCAACCAAGCATCTTAGTATATAGTCTGGACTGGGGTGTTTCTTCAAAACCATCTTGTTTTTGTCTAGCACCTCTTCAAGGAAGTTTGGGAGGGTGTATTTCTCATAATCAAATAAAGTCTTAGATGACAACAGCCCCATTTTATAGACAGAAAAACAAACAAGCTCAGAGGACTTGGAAGAACGCATTTGAGATTAGCTGGTTAGTAACTTTAGCAAATGAAAAGGAGGAGAAGGAGAAATTACTGCAGCCAAGGTAGGAATCGTCCCTACATTCTACACTTAAAGATGCACTCGCTGATTCGATCAATACTGATTCAGTGTTTCTTTCATGCCTGGCGCTGTTCTAGGCACTAGGGATAAATCAGTGACCTGAGGGAAATAGTCCTTGCCCTCAGGGAACTTACAATTGAGAGAGGGCGGTAATAATTTACGAATGTCAAAGCGCTACCAGATGCACTCCTGGAATACCTTCATGGAATAATCTAGTCAAAGCCAAACAGAAACCAGTTCTCTGACTATCCAGCCCAATGTTCAACTCCAATTATTCTGTTCCTGAAATATGTAATTGAAAAGCTTGCTTCGTATGCTTAGAGAAGAAGCACAAGTTTTTAATCATCCCTTTCTTGGTTGTTTTTAAAGAATCCCAAATGCTAAATTATGCTGTCAAATCACCTACAGATGAATAGCTGTTTGCACTGGAGGTCAGAGAACATCATAGACTTGGGGAATATGGAGTAACATTCAGATGCCGGGTTTTTCACACCATCCTAAACACAGAGCTGTTGACTATTTTGTTTGATCCGTATATAGTTGGCCAAATTAGTCTATGCTTGGGACAGAAACATCACTGGAGCTCAGGGAGGGATCATGAATACCAGTTAATACTAATTTAATTTCTTCTCTTTGACCCAATACATAACGTGGGCTTTCTGGTACTTGTGTACTTAATTCTGGAGCTCTATAAACTACAACTCCTTAAACTACTAGCATGAACTCAACATTTTTAGCTACTCTTCCAACTATAAATTAGATAAAATATACAGGTGTAGAGGTCAAGAACAGCAAGTAGAATTTACTTCATTCTTCATTGTAATTTGGGGGCAGCCAAGCTTGTAAGAAGAGTTTCCTTTACCAAAAAAGTGGGTATATCACATGGTGATCACCGTGTCCTAAGTATAAATATACAGAACAAATTAAGCCCTGGGTAGATGCTCAAGAAATGTTTGTTGCAGGTATTTATATATAAAAACATTGCTGCTGGAGTACATTTTAGAAAAAAATTTA
The DNA here is from genome assembly GCF_003676395.1 of Aethalodelphis obliquidens. Classification (NCBI taxonomy): domain Eukaryota; kingdom Metazoa; phylum Chordata; class Mammalia; order Artiodactyla; family Delphinidae; genus Aethalodelphis; species Aethalodelphis obliquidens. Next base: position 28,799,858 of record NW_020837955.1, on the reverse strand, counting down.
AAGAAAAACTCCAATAGACAATCTCAAAATATTTCAAAGCACATAATGGGATCAGAAATTCTTTAAATACAGCTCCTAAAATGGATTTTTTAAACAATTGTTCAGATTGTGATGGTCTGATGAAAAGGTATCACAACTTAGTGTAATGAATTAAAGTTCATTAGTATCTACAAAGATAGTATTGTTCTAAAAAATGCATACTCTACTCAGACATCATAGAGATCTATAAGAACTGATTCCTCTAACAGAAGAGTTTCTTAAATGCAGGGAAAGAAGCCCACAATTACTTATGTTTGCTTTAAAATGAGAATAAAACTAGTGGGTTTTTTTTAACATTTTCTAAACTTGTCTGTTTAGTGGCTTCAACAAGTGTATTTTCAAAGTGTAAGCACAGCAAAGCTAATCTGTGTGAAATTTGTTACAGTCTTCAAGCCAGAGTCATGTTTTCAAAGAACTGTAGAATATTATATACTCTGATGCAAACCACTATTTAATTAGAATATAAAAATTATCAAAGAGGTAAAAAAAACCCAGCAAAATGAACTGTATGCATGTTATGTTTCCAAAAACAGACGATGGATGCCATTGTATCATAACCTCTAGGTTACTAAAGCTGCATGAGGTCTTACTTCATATGATGGAACACTGAATGGCCCCTGTGCAATGACGCCTAAAAGTTGTTCTTTGCCCTTTCATAAACACCTCATTTAAATCCCACACCATTCCTGGATGTTGATACCACTGTCCCTATATTTTTAGATGGCAAAACTGAGGCTCCCACGGAATAAGATAACTTCCCCAGGATAACACAGCAAGTGGCAGAGTCGAATTTGAACCCAAGTCTTCTAACGCTCCCCAGTCCTATGGCTAAAATCCCCTTCCAGTCAATACTACAAGGCAGAAGTTCTAGACGGAAGCAATTCGAAAGCTGCCTGTGATCAACACATCAGTTTAGATGGCCTGCGAGTGTGTGTGCACGCGCAGGCAGACACTGTGTCAGTAGGGACTGTAGCAACTCCCTTTGCTAACCAAGGGGACAGTTGGCAAGTACGTTGGCACAATTAGTACAGATAAACCCTCCACAGCCTATCTGCCTTCTGATTTTTAAATAAACACAGGCTGAATGCTATAATTAAGATCAGAAGTGCCTCTGAAAGACCAGATGGCAAAAGGGAAGTTACACAAAAAAGTCGCTGGCAGGGAATTGGGTGTTATCCCTAAGGTAGAGTGAGTGATTTTTAACAAATGTTTTTAACTCCACTGCCTGGAAGAGAACAGCAACCACCCTGCAGAAATGACGGGTGGGCCCAAGGCGGGCAGCATCCTGCAGGTGCAGAGGAAGGAAAGGCCCACGACTCAGATGCACACAGCGGGCACCAGGTCTATACTGCAGGGGGCTCCGAGGAGCTTCCTATCTGGGCTGACCTTGCCCACCACTCAGGTCAGGAGTTCCTCGATGATAATGCAGACCTAGAAAAGCAGTCAGTGCAGTCGCTACACTGATGCCTGGAAGTCCCCAGAGTCTTCCTCCTTTTCTTATGACTCAGAAAACAATGGCATCTCTATGCCCTCAATGGCTTCAGTGTGAGCCCCTCCCCGCCACAATGGCCCCATTCAATCCCCCACCAAGAGCGACTGCCCCAAGTTTAACGGCCTGTGTTAGGAGAGCACTGGACACAAAGGGAGGTGTTTCCAGGTTCAGTGAACACTTTACTTCCATTCATCAGAGAAGGAACAAAAGCAACACCACCCACACTCACCCCCGGCCATTGACCTCGGGCACGGCAGAAGCTGGGCTCTGCCAACCCCACCAAAATGCAACCTTTTCCTGGTGGAGGCAGGGACCACGCTGCGTTTCCAGATCACTGTGCAAACAGGCTTCCAGATTATTTCTACCTTCCACGAAAGACATCTACATAAAAATGGGATTCTTTTGACCCCTAAGAAGGACCAAGAGGAAACTACGGGGTGTGGGTGGGGACCATGAGAGCAAAGGGAGAAAAAGGCTCCCAAATAAAGACCAAGATGGTCAGCGGACAGACGTTAACTTATACTTCATAATCTTTATTAGGAAACTAGCCCACCTCTTTCTTTGCTTTCAATTTTTTATTAGGGTTGACTGCTATTTTTATTAAGGAACCTAGCATTTACTTTGTACAACTGCTTAAATTACTGAGTACCACTGCTCGCAACACTTGACCAATACAGGCTAGGTGTTTAAGAAACATCATTTCACATAACCCAAAAGTGTTATTTCCCCCGATTGCAAGTGATATATTCACTTGGTGTCCTGACCACACATTTCTACAGCAATATTGGGTATCAGTCAACAGCCCCTGATTTTACTAGTTGGTCGTAGGCTCAACTTTTTTCTTCCTTTTTCATGGGGTTGGCGGGGGCGGGGTTTGCAGAGTTTACACAAAGTGCTAACATTCAAAATAGCACAAGTCATACCTCCCTCGCTCCTCAGAGAGACACCCACCCACCCCTTTCCCCAGCCAAGTTGGATTAGTCATACTAAACATAGCCCATTCCCAATCAACCCTTCAAGCTTTGGCAGGCCTAGCCCAGCTGACATTCCGGCCCAGTTTAACGTTACATAATGAGAGCTTCACTCCCATCACGGGCTGCAAGTCAAAACAAACCTGCTGAACTTGACCCAGAGCACCAGCTTGATTCTCAGTTACAGGACGTGGGACTGCAAGGGACAGAACAGAGCTCTTAGCAAACATTTAAAAAATCACCCATGAACTCCTGAATCCATTCTTTTTGTGGTCAACTCCGTCAGGGTTGCTTTGACTTCAAGTATCGGTGATCCCCAACCTAAATACTTTCCAAGATTTATCACAGAGTGTTGGTGTCAAGCTAGCTTTCAAAGGATCATTTTCACACATTTCTATGTTTGAGCTGTAAACACGAGCCCAGAAAGCAACCCTGTAACAGGATTCCCAAAGACCAGTCCTCTGGGAAAGAAGGGGGTGGGGTTATATAAGAGGATACAATTCCCTGCCAGAGACTAGTGCGTTCAAAATGCATGTATGAACAGTAAGATCTGATTTTCTACGTATTGCTAAAGCACACTCGTTGCTGGCCAAGTGTCCAAGATGGTGTGTGTGTGAATTCCTGCTCACTTCTTAGTTAACCCCTAGCAGATCGTATCAGCCCATCCTCATCACCCTCACGAGCCTCGTCATCATCACACGTCATCACATCAGCACCCAGGGCACCCCAGGTAAACACAGCCTCGCACGTGGAAAATAAGCGAATTTATACTACACTTGATCTTAGCCAAAAGGCCGAGAAGCGATGAGCGAATTTATGCTAAACACACTGAACTTCACACAGTAATCCAGAAAGAGCTGAAAATGAATGGCACTTAACACGAACAAAAATCAAACTCCACCTTGAATCAGAGGTGGCAGGATGGAAAGAGAAAAGCCGAGAGGTCTGGAGTCTGGTCTCGACTCTACCGCTATCTGGCTCCACGGCTGCATGGCCTTACGGTCATCTCCGCTCTCCAGGCCTTGGTTTCCCCAGGGTTACAGAGAGGACTGGATGGCATGGGTAGGTCTGAGTTACCACTCCGCTCTCACAGTTCTAAGATTTTATAACTGCCTCTACCCATCCACCCACCCCAACCAGAGTGAACAAATTTGTTTGCATTAATACTTGGAGGTCACGCAGGTCCGCTTCCCTGACCTGAGTTATTTGATCTGTCTTGCACCAGAGGCCCAGGCCCATATGCACAGTGACCTTACCGGCAGCCTACGACCTGTTAGGCAACATTCAAGTTAAACCTACCTGCAGGACAATCCCAGTCAATCTCCCTAGGAAACTTTGTTTCTTTTTTAAAATCCCAGAGACCACTTATTTTCTTAATGTATCAGGATCCTAATTACAAACATTGCTTACCGGAGCACTGAGGGCTGCTTCCCCCATTCTAAACAACTCCAGCATATGGTGCTTTCACAGTTATTTTTCTCTCCCCTTCTTCTAAACTGTGAGAGGCTGGAATTGCCAGAGACTGCTCTGCCTGGATCTTTGGGACTGAAACAAAGACTTAATGTTGGACAAGGAAGAATGTAAATATGGTGAGAAATTCCTCAAGATGGGGAAGATGGATTTGGGGAAGAGGAGGGAGAGTGGGACCAAAAGAATGCTGCTGACCAGGCAGAAGCGAGAGATAAAGAAGCAGAGAAGTGGATGCCACCAGACGGTGGCATCTAGGCTGTGGTCAGAAGCTCCCAAACTTTGAAAGCGGACTTGTCCACAAAACACACCCTCTTCAACACGCCCTTCCATGGCGGCCTCACCACCAAGACCATTCGCACGAAGATGGAGGGATCCCGTCATGGAAGGCGTTCTAAGTTCCCCAGGAGCTCAGGAGGCAACTTCCTCTGATGATGCCTCAGAAAGGAGCAGACCTCAGGGTGGGCAGGGACTCTGCGGGAGACCAAAAGGGAGCAGAACGTCCTAGGGACTCAAGTCATAACTTCCAGCTAGAAGGGCGACTCCCTGAAGGCAAGGACTCAATCTGTCTTGCTCACACCCTCACCCCCAGCACTGAACAGCACCCGGTAACACTGTAATTAATGAGCTCAAGCTGTCCCAAGTGCTGCTGGTGTTTCTGTCCAGTCACCCTGGAAGTCAACAAGACCTATTCTGCAAACTTCCTCGTAACTTGTGTCCAGAAGCATTACAGGAAGACACCATGGCTGTCCCACAAAGTCAAGTTAATCGCCTTTGTGACAGCGGTCAGTCACAAGTCTGATGTCTGAAAGACTCACCTGCATCCCCGCTTCACTCTACAACTTCCAGACTCCCTTTAATCCGAAGCTAAGCTTGTAAGTCAGGCTAATAAGACGATGCTGTCTTGTCTGCCTTATAACTTGGCCTGGGAACCAAGCCCCCAGACAGCCAGTAGAGTCAAATAATCCTTCCTGGAGTGTCACCCAATGTTACAAAAGATATGGACAGATTTCTGGCTTCATAAACAACCAGGAGTAGAGCTCAATAATGCTGAGAAATTCAACATCAAGTTGAACAGGTAGCTTACCAGGTATTCTTTACGCCACCTACAGGTCCATTAGGACGCTGTATCTTTTGTCCTAAAATTGTAGAGTACACGGTACCCAACACTGTGGCGTCGCCACAATTACTCTGAATGCATTGCCCTGAAAGGGATAAAGAAGAGGCTGGGAGACTGTAGCATCAAGGGGCAGCGGCATTTTACTTCTAAGACTTTTCCCCCGTGCTTCTCTACACCCCTCCCTGGTGTCCAGATGACATCCATTAAGTTCAGGCACTGCTCCACAAGGGATCTTGGCCTCTGGCTATGAGAAGAATAGCATCAAAAAAATTGCTTGCCAATAACCCATTAATTTAAACAAGTCAGGATGGCAAGAGGAGGCTGCCTGGGAATGATCATAGAAGAGAAGTCAAAAGCAATGTGGGTTACAATGGGACACACAGCCCTCCGGCGGGATGTTCCTTCTCTTACAAAGGCAAACCCTTAAAGCTCCCAGGAGGATTAGGAAATCATCTCTTCACCCATGTGACCAGTTACACTCTTAGAACGACAAGGAAGGTCTCAGTGGGGATGTGAGGGGTGAAGGATTTCCAAATGGATAGCACATCTGACTTGGCCAAAGGCACCAACTCAGACCCTGGCCCATCCTCATTCTTAGGAGAGGGTGAGAGTGAGGGGAACAACATATGAGCCAGAGCGCCAGCATCATTCGTACAGAAATGGGGGCACAGCGTGAATCATTCGGGCACAGTCCTAAGAAACCAAGAGTCCCAGCGACACTGGCTGAGTCCTCCTAACGTGGAAGGAGGCCTGGTTTGTTCCTGCCTCAACGATACAATCTATACAATGGAAACTGAAGGCTGTACTAAGGCTTCCTCGTCCTCCTCCAGCCCACCATCCTGGGTCGTGGAACGCAACAGAAAGGACCACACGCCGTGTAAATATATGCTTCATACTCAGTCCTCACCCCACCTGCACAAAAGACATACCATTAATAAGTATAAAAAACGTAGGTTTCCTCCCAGAGTCATCTTGTACGTAATCCGCCCCCCATCACTGGCAACCACCGCTAATGTCATTTGATTCTGAATTCAAACACAGGGGGAGGTGAGAAGCAAGAAATCCCCGGCGTTTACACATCTGAAGCTCACCCTCTAAAATGAACTTTCCTCTCGAAAACCCCTTTTTAATCAGTCTACCAAATGGACTCGTTTTTTTTTTTCCTTTAATTTGCGGGATCCAAGCAATTTTTACTGTGGGTGGTAACGAGAGTCTAACTGTTTCTAATTATTTAAAAAACAGAACCACACACACAAAACAAAACAAATAAAAAATCTATGCTGCCAACTGCCGAGAGGCTCAGAAGCCACAACTTCCGGTAGTAAAGATTTTTGTTCCCAACTATCATAAACCAGCAGATCTGGAGAGCATCTGGGCATCTGCTCGACGTTTCCCATACATGAGCGCGGCGAGCGGGTACCATTCACATTTAAGGAACAGAGGCTGGCAGGACGATGGTGAGGTCAGTACCCTGACTTTGCAAACGTATGAAGATCCAGCCTGCAAATGCAAGCCCTACCACTTACTCTCAGCGGAACCAAGGACAGTTTTTTTTTTAATTTTGTGCCACAGTTTCCTTCTTGTTAAAAATGGAGAAGATGGTTCCTACCTATTGGGAGGACGAAATGAGTTAACATATGAAAACCACGTAAACTGGAGCTGGTTCACAAAGAAGCCCTCAATAAATGTTACTATTAGCTTATTTATATATAAAATTGCAAAAATCGTTTTTCCTCCTATGGAGGAGCTGTGAAGAGTGAAACAAGAGTATTTATGAAAAAGTGAACTCAGTGCCTGAATGACAGCAAATTTTTCATAAATGGTGGTTAATATTAAGCCACACCCCCACTGAAGAAAGGGTTCATCCTTCTTTCCTCTCAAACCAAAGAGATGAGTTTAAGAAAACCCACTGAGAATTAATAAGTAAGAGCTAATGTTGACAGATATACCTGTACACCACACCTTAACTCACTGATAACTCCCAATAAATGAAGGGAGGTATGATAATTTCCCTGCTTTATAGATGGAGAAACTGAGGTCTAGAAAGGTTTCAATACACAATGCACATGGTCACTCAGCCAGCCAGTAGCCAAGCCAGGGTTTGAATTCATGCTCTTAATCATTCCATTAAACAGACTCTGCAAGAACCAAAACCGAGTGCCAAAACGCATTCTCTATTCTTCTGAGGCAAGATAGCTCATGCCAAAGAGGCCTGCAAGAATTACAACTTTATCATTACATCTGAAAGAGGGAAAAACAAATAGATCCTTTTTATGGAGAGAAATCCACTACAAAGACCCAGAAGGAGGAGCTCAACATGGTAGAAGGAGGAAGGTATTTCTTTGGGCTACCTTGGACCTCTGTGTCGACAAAACGGCCCTATTCTACTCCACGTGAAAAAGAATCCTCTACCCTCCAGCCTCCGCTTTCTCCCCCACTTGTTAACCATGCCCAAAGGATGGCAGTAAGTTTAACTGCAGACAGTAATTTTTGTTAATGGAATTCTAAGCCCATCAGTTTTCAGCTACGAGGATGAGAGACTCTTTCACTGTGCTTTTCTAAAGCAAATATTTAGTGCTTTCATCTTTTAGTGCCCTAACATGCAATCTGTCACCCAAATAAGAACACAGGAGAAAAAAAAAAAAAAAAACACCTTCTCATGTGGGTGTTTGTAGAAATTATATCACGTTTCCGGCGTCGATCAGACAAATGGCAAGCACTTCTGGAAGGGGACACACGTCACCCCGCACGCTCTTCTCGAGGCGTCTTCCAGAGTTAGGGCAGCCGGGCCCCATGGTTTACACTTGCTCCACTTGTGAAAATCATGCCAGCCCTGGCTTTCCACAGCACCCCTAGCACGTCAATCACGATGCAGAGAAGCAGCTTGTTTCTGAGCTGTTCTGCTCCTCTCGTTTTGCCTAGGCACCCATGCTCACGTTACCTGGTTTAGTGTGTGACTTTTTTAAAATGAGAACCATTTCTCCTCCACCTGGAGGACATTCTTCTACAGAAACCTGTTGCCAGACTACAGTAGTTTCTTATCAGCAGAACTCCCTCCTCTCAGCTAAACCATGGATGCTCTGACCCTATCACATTCCGAGAGATTCCTTCAGCCTGGCAAGAGAGAAAGGCAGGGAGAGGGGATACAGACAGGAAAGTGGGGGTCACTTTTGTAGAAGGCAGTTCTAATTCTTTTTCCCGATTCTAAAGCGAGTTTCGATTCCAGAAAGCCAGAAGGGAGAGCTACGACTGTGTTTCTAGATGTCACCTCCCCTTTCCACCCCTATAATTTCTGCTTTCTGCTCTGGGTCACCGTTCCCACTTCTCAACTGGCTGCAATGGCAAATCCCCAAGTAATTACAAAGGCAGGAATCAGATTACACCAGATTCTACATGTGTGCGATTGTTGCCGCCTTCCCCAGCAAAATCCACAGCAGAGGCACCATCAACTGTTCAGTCAAGTGTGACGTTCTGAGCTGGGGACATCTGAGGTCACCTCTCCTCGTTTCCCAGGAGGAGGACAAGCACACACACACACAGGATCACAGCACACAAACGTCCCTGCAGTTCACTTTTCCCTAAGAAAGCAAAAGCCCTGACCGCAGCAGGTGAGACACAGCTCTGGCCTTCCCGTGATCGGACCAGCTTGTGCCAGAACCTGGGTAGGGATGCACAGATAATCATGGAAGCACCTCAATTGCTGGCTTCACTTAAGTAATGGGACAAGTGAGGACAGCTGGGGAGAACCACGTTGGGTCAACAGATCTGCAGGTGATGCAGCATCTTCATCTTACACGTTATGCCCAAACCTTGATCATCTGTCCTGACATCTGGGAAGGAATAATATAGATAATTCAAAGCAGAATACTCCAGAAGTCGTTTCCCTTCACAATGCTGCCTACATGGTTAGCAAGAACAGTTCCCTCGCTAATTAGATTTGTCTTTGGCCACTGTCAGAATTAGCCTGAGTTCTCCTAAATCCACCAAGTGGCCCAAAGCATCCTAGGTGTGTGGGGCAAGGACAGCCAGTACAAAAAACAGACAAAAGCCAAACAACACTTGTCAGTAACTAACAGGCTGACTAGCCAGGCACTCTGGTTACATCTCTTTTGCTGGAGAAGGCGTGGAGAGCAGAGCAGAGACTTATAATCAACAATGAAAAATGAGCCTCTGAATGAAAGAGATGAATCAGGCCAATGCTATCTTTCGAAGGGTAAAAATGATAAAAATAAAAAAATAAAACCTACATCTCTTGTAACCATAAAAGGGTAGCACGGGAGTGTGTGCGAGGTGATGAAGCTGTTCTGATTGTGGTGGTGATAATACGAACGGATGCTAAAATTCACAGAACTGCAGACCAAAAGAAAAAGCCAATACTGTTGTATATTTTCAAATATAAACTTTCAAAATCCCACATCTCCAAAGAAACCTGCTCCTCAGACCTAAAATCTGGGGCACAGAAGTATATTCCGTAAGTGCAACTTCAAAAAATGCACAGCTGCAGGTGACCCCACCAAACCAGGACTGCAGGGAGGAAAGGCCCCCGGGAGCCTGATTCGAGTGCACTCTGCTGTCCCCAGCAGGACAGGGCCAAGGACAAACAAATGTCCGAGTCCCTTTAGAAGCGCACATATCCCTGCGTCCTGACAGCAGTGAGCCCGTGCCCAGACACTGCTGCCCCTGCCCCGCCAGGCACGGAAATGCCCCACCTTCCCTTCAGGAACTGCCCGGATTTCTGAAGCCAGTAAAAGCCCCATCAGCGAGCTTGCCCTGCCTCTCGCCTCCACCCATCTTCCTCCTGGGTTCTTATAAAGGAGGCAGGAGGAGAGAAACTTGTCCAAGGGGCAGAGCCGTGAACTGGATCTCCGTCTGGATGATTCCACGTTTCTTCTACTCTCTGGCGGAGGGGCTTCTCCTTTCCCCAGGAGGAGAGGATCTCTCCCCTGCCACACTGGCTGCTGGAGAAACACCAGGCATGCCAGAAACCCAGAGGGCAGGAGCCAGGCTGAGCACGCAGTGATTGAGCTCTTCCATGCTCCCTCTGACCCCGGCCCCGTACATCGTGCCCAGCCCAACACCATCTCCTGCCAGCTCTGCTTTTCAAAGCAGCAAGAGGCCCCCGCCGGGACCTGGGGCTGCGACACAGGGGCTCCGGCGAAGCTGGGCAGACCAAGTGACAGGTGGGGCTGGGAAATGAGGCGAGCGGAGCAGCGCGTCCCTCGGCCACCCCCTGCCTCCCCACCTCCCTCGACTCTCACTTCTTCTTTCTCTGGCGTCTTTAGTTCCTTCCTTGTCCCCGCCCTCCCTTGTCAGAAGGAACTGGCTTTTCCAAAACAGAAACTTTCACTCTGAGCACAAACAGGCCTGTTATTTAGACCTACTCAGAGAAAAACACAGCCAGCTGTGAGCAGGCTCTGGGTGCTGAGGCCTGGGAGACACAATGCCCACGGAGGAGTGCGCGCACACACACCGGGAGGTCGCTCACAAAGGGTTTAGAACTCCCTGGCTGTACAAAGGCCACCTCCTTCCTCACCTTCAGCTCAAGCAGAGGAGGCCACCACGGATTGGGAAAGGACAGTCCAAGGAAAACTTGAACCTGGCCTCATCAGGGAAGATGAGTCCACTTCTCCCACTTAGCTCCCCAGACCACACCAAAAACATGTTTTGGTAACTACTACATTTCTTTCATGCAAACAGGCGTGACATGAACTTTCAGAGATGTGATGGGAAAAGCTGGGAAAGTGTGGAATAAAGGATAAAAGATGAGGTAGCTCCTAGAATCATCTCTTGCTAAACGAGCAGCAACTAGAGCAATACCTCTGAATAAGGCACAGAGGACTGGCCTGACAGAGAAGGATAAAACTAAGATCCTCCACTTTGCTTTCCTGACAAGTGCCTTTAATAAAAATGAGTAAATTAAAGTTCCAGAGTCTGGGCTGAAATGTGGTTCATCTCTGTTCCCAAATTCCAAACATCTACCTCACTGACATCATTAAAAAGACTGATCATAGGAAGGTACTCTGAGAAACAAAGGTATCACAACATGGAGAGACAGACAGACAGACTTGATAGATAATGTCAAAACCGTGAGTAAAAAGCATCTATGACCTCTCTTCAACTACTGACCATGTATTATGATTTGAGGGGCCCCTAAGGTATAAAAAGCCTGAAGGTTAATTTAAACTCTCCCCTGACACAGTGTAGCCCATTAAAAACTGATCTGTGAGGGCTTCCCTGGTGGCGCAGTGGTTGAGCGTCCGCCTGTTGATGCAGGGGACACGGGTTCGTGCCCCGGTCCGGGAGGATCCCACATGCTGCGGAGCGGCTGGGCCCGTGAGCCGTGGCCGCTGAGCCTGCGCGTCCGGAGCCTGTGCTCCGCAACGGGAGAGGCCACAACAGTGAGAGGCCCGTGTTCCGCAAAAAAAAAAAACAAACTGATCTGTCACCTCACAGAATTCCAAAAGGGGAGGATCCAAAACAATGAACTGTGTGGATGACAAGATGTCCTGCACGGAAGGCCCAGAGTCTTCTCTATTAATGACCTTTGTCATATGAGATGCAAAGAAAACATGTGACTCACAAAGAAGGGGGAAAAGAGAGGCAGCCACAGAGATAAGAGCCGCGATCGAGTCTGTGGTGTCCGAGCGGATGTCAGGTGACCCCAGAGCCTGGATGCAGGGCCGGAAACCACTCCCACCATCCAAGGGATGGGGTCCTTAGAAGACGTCCACGCACCCTGCCTGGGCTTCCTACTCTGTATACCAACCTCCTGGGGCGGAGAAAAGTGTAAGAAGTGAAAAGAACAGTGTTCACAGCCTTTAGTCCAAGGAATGGTCAACTTGGGAAATAGGGCCCAGAATGATCCTCTCCCTCTCTGGGCCTGTGTCCCTGGTGGGAAGCCCTGTGCAAGTTGTGGCCAAGCTGTGTCCATCCCGTAGGGGGCTGTGATAAGCAGCGGGGGAAACAACACCATTTCACCTGGGAGTGTGGCTTCTTTGAGGTGCCAGAAATTCCAAGTTAGGCACTGCAGTGCCCACCTATACTACTGGGGCCATAATTCGGCAGAGGAAATTCACGTGCCCATTTAACCCAGAAGAATTCAACAAAGAAGCTTTGCACACAGAAAAAGGAGAAGCTCTGCAAAATAATGAGTGGTCCCATCAGCCATCCCACCCTGAGAAGGAATTTAGGGAGGGGGTGAATTTGCTGGATCACTCGCTCAGAATGATCCGGGGCTGTGCGTGCTAAGCCATGGCTCATATATATCATGGGGACATTATGGAATGTCCAAAGTCATTCTATTCTGTCTTTGTTATTTTCAACTCACACTCTCTCCCACATGAGATGCAACCAGACTGTAATAGTGGAACTTTAGAAACAGTGTGTTTGCACTGGGGCAATGACTGAGCATATCGAGAGGTACCCAATTCTGGAATGGACACCACTAGAAGTTTACCAAGAGTCTTCACAGGATACGCAGGAAAGGGCTTCTATTACAAGAGATGTGAGACAGACAGAAAATAATTACATATATGATAGGAGCCCACCTATGATTTTTTTAAAACACATCCTTTAAAAGACTGGAAGGAAGTATGTCAAAATGTTAACTCTGCCTTTGAGAAATATTTTTACTGTTTTCTCATCCTGCTTCTCTATGTAATCAGGAGAGGGAGGGTGAATTAAACATTTTAGCTTAACTGAATGCTTGGTAATCCAAAGTTATAATGCAGAGATTTATAAAGCAAATACTTCCCCTTTCTAATGTACTTTGTTGTGTAAATCCAGATTTTCCATACATAACGTATTGAAAAACATAGAACTAACTAAGGAAGTGAAGCAATATCTATATTTGTCTCAATGACTAATAAGCAAAAATAAAACTTTGGCCATGATGCCACGCTTTTTAGAAATCAGACACATAATAAGCCACAGATTTATAGGATGTGGTCTAATAAACCTAAGAAAAGTTTCATTTCCTCTCACCAAAATGGTTAACTCCCTGTCTATGTGACTGGCTTTGCAAAGTTAGCTGAAACCTTTTTTTTTCCCTTAAATGCCTAACTTGAGAAGTTAATAAGCAAGTACCAGCAATAATGTGCCCCCTCCTGAATTCACACACACACCACACACACACACACACACACACACACACTCTCACTCACTCACATACTGCTAAAGAAGAAACAAAATTAGGCTCAAAACTAGCAAAAGGGTAGGTCAACCAAACTATCAGAAGGGACAGAGGGTATCGTCTTCCTAACCCCCAGCCACTGACCAGGAAGAGTTCAGAGAAGCCCTTCAAGACGAAGGAATAAGAGAAGGATCTGAACAAAGAACCTTTTAAAAGTTTGTTTGCAAGCATTTCCGTAAAAATGGTTTTGACTAAGCAATTACAGGAAAAAAACTCTTTCTTTCTTATCTGAATGCATTTATGCCATGGGTCACGCCCTATTATTGTCACTATTAAACATGGTAATAGCCTCAGTGTAATGACTTTGTGTGGTGAGCTTTAAAATGGCCATGAATAGCTAACTAGAAAGAAGTGACTCATGCCTGCCCAGGTGGACGTTGACTTTCTTAGTCATAGTTAATCAATCAACTGGTCTACCAACCTTAATTCCCTAGAGGAGACAGCCTTGATTCTAAAGGGTTAGAATCAAGCCGAATCACAGGGAAGAGAGAGCAGGGACAATGAAGGTTAAGTATGGATGGGGTAGAAAGTATTCTAGATATGGTACCTGAAAAGCAAAACCTGGACTCTGGATGTCCTGAACCAGAAGTTTCCTCCCAGCTCCCGAGACGGCTGGGCGTTGAACAGGACCTAACCCAATCTCCTTCAGCAGGTGGAAGATGATTAGTGGAGAAGGCTCCCAACCATGGGCTATTTTGCCAGGGTCTTTCATTAACAGCAGTTTTAGAGCTCCACCCCTTTGTGATTTGAAGCAAGTTACCTAACCTCTCTGTGGCTCATTTGCAAAATGGCAATAATCACAGCACCTTCCTCTTAGGGGTGTTGTCAGGTTTTGACGAGTTAATATACACAAATCGCTTACGGAAGTGCCTGGGCCGTAGGAAGCACTGTATTAAAAGTCTCTTTGATCAGTATTTCAAGGGATCCTGATAGGTGCCCAGTGAAGCAGGCTGAGCAGGGATTCCCCTACCATCCCCTTTTAACAGACACAGGGACGCATCACAGAGGGATGAAGCATCTTGCCGGCAGAGGTGGGAGAACGCTGGACTCAAACCTAGTTCTGACTCTGGTCATGCAAGGTTTCCACTATGCTACCCAGAACCATCTCGAACACACCCAAGCTGTGCGTGGAAAGCATGCAGCACAACTGAGATACCGCCCCCGCCCCCAGCAGAGGCCAGCCCATCACACGGACACACTACCAGTGTGCGTTGCCTCCAGAATCCTGCTGGGTGTCTGCGCCAGACCGAGCACGCCAGCACCTCTGGCCAAGCCAAGCCCCCGCTTTATGTCCTCAACTCCACTGATGCTCACGACAGCTCACATGTCATCTTGGGGAGACTGAAGCACAGAGCACTTGGGTAACTTGCCCGAGGTCACACAGCCCGAGCGGTGGTGTCTCTGTGTCTGGTCTATTCACAACTTCGGGATTTAGACCCAATTCTGGAAGCTGGGTGTATTAGCACTTCCCCAAGAGATGCTTCCCTGTCCTGAGGGCAAAGCTTGAGAAACCAGCGTAGTCACTGGCGCCGGGGATCTAATCAGCGCCTGTGGATCCTGAGTTATAAGGAAGAAACCCCGACTTTCTGTTTCATTTTCCTCAACGCAGAATGGGTGCCTGGTTCTCTTTTATCTACCTCATAACTCTGACCAAAGATTAATGAGTTACCATTTGCCAGGCCCTGGTGGAGGAATAACTATGATCGGTATGGCCTTATCGTCCACAGTCAGAACGAACAGAGACTCTTATTAAAAGCCACGGCCGTACACATGCACGGGACACGTGTAATCCGGGCACAGTCCTCATCAGCAGAGGGGAAGGAGCATGTGCTGTCAAAAGACCCTAGACTACATCCGCAGTTTCAGCCACATCTGGCCAGAGGGGAACAATCAGACAGGAAGATTTCCACAAGACACCCACGCGTGAAGTTACTAACCAGAATCAAAACGCATTATGGTGTATAAGAGCAACCCAGTGAAAAGAAAAATACAAAACTCTGCAAGGTACCATTCCAATTCTACGAAACATTTTTAAGTTTAGACACATGAATGACAAGAAAGAACTGCATCCAAACATTAAGAGATTATAAGTAGGTAAAAAAGAACGTGGGTGTTTATATTTTCTTCTACCTGTTTCTCTTTGTGTCTCTAGTTCTCTCATAGGGCTATTTACCACTTTTTAGATCAGAGCAAGCTTTTAAAGATGATTTCACCCGCCTTTTCTCTCTCCAAAGGCAAGACGCACGTACACGTGACCTGTGATTCTAGGCCTCTGCTGTGTTCTGTCCCTGCAGCCCTAACACGCAGCCCAGCAGCCAGCGCACAGTAGGGATACAATAAGTATTTTTCAAAGACAGAGGCTTTACTAATTGCCTCTTAAATATTCACTTTTCTTTCTAAAAAAACTTAAAAGCTAGCATTAGTACTCAAGCATTCACTCTTTAAGTCTAAAGAGTTACCTTACAATTTATCTGCATTGACTTGTGCTTTTCTGAAGATGAAAGCACGTTCTAGATGTTCTTTATTCTTTGGGACTACAAATTTGAAGAGAACTGTCACTCTCAAGCACCGAGCAGTGTGGGGTATTGACATCGTATTGAATTATTTAAAGGAAATTAACAACGCGCTTCCTGTCCTTGGAGAGTGACATCTGCCAGCAAAGCCATTCACGGGCTGCCTCAGGAAGATACCACTGCAGAAGGGCGGGCGTTGCCCAGCACCTTGAATTCTAAAAGAAAATCTGTAAGTTCTAAAGAACAAAGACAAAGTTCAGGTGATAACTTCTCTTCCACTGGAAGCTCTGAAGAGTCCCAGGAAATTGTTTCCTGGGGGTCAAGTTTAATGGGATAACGTGTTGCTCATCATTCTCACGGAAGCTCCGCGGGACACCGGACCACGTGGCTTTAACTGGGAGCCCAGCGCCTCGGGTTCGCGGGACCACCTCCCTCTATACCCTGTCCTGGTAAGCTGGCATTTTTATGGCTATGATAAACCTATCCGTGGTCAGCACACCCAGACATCATGGCACCCGAAGTGCCAGCGATGTGACGGGAACTGGGGACCACGGCGGTGGGCACTGCCCTAGCGGGAGGTAAACTTTGGATGGGTGGTTTCAGTTCAGAGTCCGCTCATCTCATACCGTCATTCTGCTCCGAGACCTACCTCCAAACACCAGGGCTCCCCAACCTTTTGTAAGGAATGGCTCCTTTTCATGTCCCTGAAGACTTGAGTGCTGACAGTGAAGTCTGAGGGGGGGTAGAAGTGCTGACAGTCATGTCCCTGAGTGCAGCAAGGGAGGGGGCACTGCTGCCAGGAAGAAAGGGGAACAGAGTGAGGCTCGGGAGGGAGGCGGGGCGCAGTCAGCAAGGCATTCACGGCCCCCAGCCTGACTTCCTGTCCTACCCCCGCTTCTCTCCAAACTCCAAGCGGGGAGGATCATGGTTCCCCGCACGAACCCAGAACTCTTCCACCTCCCTGCTGGCCAGCGACGTCTTCAACACAACCTCCTCTTAGCAGCCTTTCTGATGCATCCCTTCCCGCTGAGCCCACCCTTGCCCGTCGTTCCCCCTAGGGACACGCCACTCCTTCCTCTGAGAAGCCCGCTGGCTAGCATTTTCTCTCTCTCAACTTACCTTACTGAATCTTCCATTAGTTTAAACCATGTGATATTGCTGCTATTTCTACCCTACAAAACTGCAATTGTATAGGGTTCCACGCAATGCTAGAGCTGTCTGGGGAGCTGTCTTAATACCTTTCCCTCTGCCAGGCTGCCGTCTTTTTGAGAGCAGCAACTACACTGACATATCTGGACCCCTTGAAAGATCTGGCAGCTCACACCCTGAGGGCTCAGGAAGTACGTGCTCTACTGCACTTCAACCCAGCTGGAGCCCTACGATGAGCGCTGCTTCTCTGGGGTTCTGGACAGGAATGTTCATATTATTCCGCTATTCCTCACAACCACCCTGTGAGGTAGGTACTACTGTCGTGCCCATTTTACAGACAAGGAAACTGACTCAGAGACGTTAAGGAGCATGCCCAAGGTCACACAGCTAGTAAATGGCGAGGGAGGGGGGGGACCTGGACCAGGTCTCAGTCAACTCATGGTGGTGCTATGTGGATGCATTTGCCTGTCCAGATGTTGACTATTGCTCTGTAAATGGGGTAGAGAATTGAGGGGTGTTAAGAGCGACGTGGGGTCCAAGAAGGGCTATTTCACAACAAGGAAATATCATTCTAATCGCCTTTAAAAAAAAAAAAGAAAGAAAAGATCTATGCCTTTTGTGTTCATTGCAAAGGATTATGTCTTCCTTTACAATGAAGTTTATCTGCCTTGTAAGAAGTTTAAAAACTTCTCCACTCTAGTTTTTAAAAAGTTTTTTGTGAAGGAAAAGCCCATGAACAAATTTTTCACCCTTTTTAATCCCACATAATAGAATTCAGGATTAAGAACATGAGATTGAGCACAATATCCGATATCTTATGTTCTGCTATTCACTGAATAGCAGGATGAGCATAGTGGGTACCAAAGACTCTAGGAGTTAGGGAAGCAATGGAAATACGGACAAATCTACAGAACAGCAGCCACGTTTCTAGAATAACTTACATGGTTCCCATATAACCTGGTCCTCCGATGGGGGAGGTGGGGGCTTATCCAGGTGGATTAAAACCAGCCGAAAGCCATGTGAACACCCAAATTGAGAAGAAGCCACATCTCCTGCAAACTGGTGCTACTCTAGGGCCCTTGCTGCTTGCAACTGTCCCCGTGGCTGGACTTTTAAAGTCACCACTGCCGGGAGCCCCAAGCTCTGCTCCCAGGAAGGGCAGCCGAAGCCCCAGAGGAAGCACTGGTTGCCCATCCCTGGAGGTCTCTGGTCTCCACCCAGGAAGCAGAGCCTCCCACTCTGCATTTCTCCACGGGGCTCGTTTGTAAACAGGAATGTGAGTCACTGGGCAATCATGAGTCCATTTTCAAGATTAGCCCAGCTTGACAACCAAGGTCCTCCTATTCTGCCTTGTCGCAGCCGTGACTCATCTTAACTGCCTCCCACCAAAGGGGCCATGGTTTAGCCCTCCAATTGTTCCTGAAGGGAACCCAGCAATATGGGGGTTTCAATCCTTGTCTGCTTATTCTGTTTCCTAACACAATGCTGAGAGCAAAGAGGCAAGGTTCCCGAGGGCAAGCACCCCAGGAGTTTGTAAAAGAAATGTATCTAAGGTTACCACAGACCACATTCTCTTTATTATCTTCCCATGGCCTTTCCTTAGGGCCTGTACTCCCACAGGGGCTTGCACACACACACACACGCACACCTCTGTATAGGATCTAGATACTCTTCCATTCCTGGGAACCTCAGAGCCAAATCTGCAGGTCACTCCTACCAATACTGTAGGATCTACCAGCTTTGAAATTTGTGAGATTAACCTTACCCCCATCTTATCCTAGGGGTCTACCCTGCTTTGCTCTTTATTCTAATTTCCTTAATTATTCATTTCTAATCTTTTTACATAATATGAGGTCTTATAAGCCAATTCAAATCTGGGGGCTATAAGATGTCTCATAAACAGATCTAAATGTATATACAAATACCAAATCCTTTTGTTCCACGACAAAACTCTAGTTGAGCCTTTCCCTACCAAATCTAAGACTCTTCAACACATCCTAAAGATTATGAAGGCAGATGTCTGCCAAGTTTTCTGCTCAGCATCTATTCATGCTTTTTCTGGTAACAGTGCCCTGAATTACACAGCAGGTACCACCCTAACTCTCAAGCCATACAGTCTGGGTAGAGTGGACCCTACCCCGACCTGCACGGAGGGGTAAGTGTACTCAGTCCAAAGGCACTCAGCACATCACACCCCCTTACCCAGCCACCGATTCAGAATTGTGGGGAAGATAAAGTCTCTCTGGACTCAAACCTGCTTCCGTGCAATGAAGTCAACCTGCAGGAGAGCAGAGTCAAGGGCTGGAAGGAAGTGATGTCCTGGTATATGGGCCCCCGGACCCAGCCACGCTACCTGTATGCTTTTCAATTATGGGTCAATACACTCATTTTCCTTAGGCCAGTTTGGGCTGGGCTTGAGGAGAGAGAAGGGCACCCTGACCGGAGAATTCTAGTTGCCTTAGAATGACCTCGATAATCGTCCATCCACACATCAAGCAGTAACGTGGAAAAAACTGGAGACGCTCCAGGAAAAGTAAATGAAGGCCTCACAAGTTTCATGCTCCAGGCATGATGCGGGGATTATTACAAGGCAATATATTGGAGTAAGTGTCTAGTACTTTTCAAAATAAGAATGAACGTGGCTTGTGGCCAGTCTCTGGGATGGGGGTGGTAGCCTTGAGAAACCACACACCTGCTAGAACTGTCACTCGGCCCTCCTCCTCTAGTGCCTCTGAAGCCACCAGCTACACTGACTGACTCTATTAAGATGTGGTCTCCAGAAGTTGAGGCTGTACCATGTCAAGACAGACATGGCAGGTTTCATCTTCTCTGATGGCTTGACCCCTGAGGACATGGGGTGTTGACCAGTTCTGGACGTGGCCGCATGGAGCAGAATCAAGGTGTACCACTAAGAAGTTAGAGCACTAGTTGAATATTCTACTATTTGGTTTCTTTATGAGCTTATAGCCGCCTTCAACAGGTGGCTGGGCAATATTCAAATGTTAATGCAACAGAATGGAAACCAACGAGCCAGAAAGGACAAATTGCCCTGCCAGGAAAAATAGACACAAAAGAAAAGAATATAGGAGGAGCTGAAAAGCATTTAAAAACCAAAACCCTTAAATAGACTAAAGCCTCCAGAAATAAAGATTTTCTATGAAATTTGTTATTCTGACCAAATTTGGCCAACAGCCAAGAGCTGTTGGGAGAATTCTAAACCCACCTCTTAGGGCAGGAAGAAAAAGGCAAAAGCTTTCAATTTTGTTTCTGTAAAGTTTGGTGTGATTGTTAACTTTATATGTCAACTTGACTGGGCCATGGGGTGCCCAGATATTTGGTCAAACATTATTCTGAGCATTTCCGTGTTTTGGATGAGTTAAAATTGGTAGAATGAGTAAAACTGAATGCCCTTACGAATGTGGGTGGGCCTCATCCAATCTGTTGAAGGCCTGAATGGGAACAAAAGGCTGTTCCTCCCCCAAATAAGGGAGAACTCTGCCTGCCCAACTGCCTTTGAGCTGGGACACTGGGGTGTTTTTTTTTTTTTCCTACCTTCGGAATTGGACTAAGACATAGGCTCTTTCTGGGTCTCAAGCCCGCCAGCCTTTGGACCAGAACTAATACCATCAGCTCGTTTGATTCTCAGGCCTCCAGACTTCAACTACAGCTACACCATAAACTCTCCTGGGTCTCCAGCTCACCAACTGCAGTTCTACGGGCTCGTTGGTCTTCCTAACTGCATGAGCCAGTTCCTGACCATCAGTCTCTTTTTCTACTTGTCTGTCTGTCTGTCTATCTATCTCCTATTGGTTCTGTTTCTCTGGAGAACCCTAATATATTTGGGGTTGTGTTTTTATATGTTTTCTCCCCCCAAGCAAGAGGGAAAGGATTATTTGTGGGTCTCTCAAAGATATCAGAATTGTGAAATGGAATGGGTCTTAGAAATCATGGAATTGAATTCCTTATGATTTTTTAAAACCTCTAAGTCTAGGCATAAAACTAGGACCTACCCAGGACGACACAGCTAGAAAAGAACAAACCAAAACCCAGGTTTTAAAAACTAGGAGATAGGGGTTCTATGCATAGCATGGACGAGTTTTATTCTGAAACTGCAGCATCTTTGGAGGGATAAGAAATCCATTTGAGAGAAGGACGTGGGCAAGCGCCCTTCCACTGAAGAAGCAAACTAGTAAAATGACAATTTTTTAAAAATTGGAGGGAGGGCAAAAACCTCTTATCTCTTTATCATTTACTCACATACACACGCACATGTGTGTACAAACAAGGACACCAAAAACAAATAAGCAACAGCAGGCAGCCATCCATCCATCCAACCAACCAGAGCCCACACACACGTACATAACCTCGAAAAGAGATTTCAGGTCTACAGGTCATGCTGATCTAGCTTTGAGTCCATCAATAATTACCACCTCTGAAGGTAAGTTAACTCTGGTGGGAACTACTTACGTTTGAAAGATCTTGCCAAACAACACAGATGCAAAACAACTGGCATCACGGCTCCAGGCAAGCTACCATTTTTGTCATTAAAGGTGAAGCCAGTTTTTCCCCAAAACAGGGTACCAGCACAGACGTGGCAAATGTGTGCAACGTTATTTTTCATGATTATTTTTCCAAAATGTGAGTGTGTGTGAGTGACAAGGTGTGAGAGTCTATGTGTGGTGCGTGTGTGTGTACACACTGAACACCTGTGTGCATACAGAGATAGGCGGGTATCCTCCAATATGGAAGACAGTGGCCTGCAGTCAGGAATGGCAAGTACCCGGCTCACCTACGGCAGCTCCCTCTTCCCTTACCCGTGTCAGTATCACCTGGCCACCCTGCTCAGAGCTGGCATGTGGTGAAATGTAATCATCACCCCTACACTCAAGGGATGTAGAAATAAAGTCTGCCTTGGCCATTGAGGACCTCATCTTAGTGAGAGAGAGACCAGGATCCAAACAGAATGAACACAAAAGGAGCCGATGTTAAGTCAACCCTTAGCCTAGCCTTTTGCAAAGCACAGTTCACCTCTTCCTCAGTCTCAGCGGAGAGACAGATGTGGGGCCTCACTGTCACTGCCACTTCCCACCAACTAGCTGTGCGCCCTGTACTTCTGGGGCTCAGTTTGTCAAGTCACGTGAGGGTGCCAGCTGCTAGATGACTTGTGAGGGCCCTGTTCACCCTCCAGCGTGCTCCAATGCTGCAGGGCGAGCAAAACGTAGAGGCGGGGGATACAATCAAGTCCTCCAATCGCTCTCAGTACAAATCCAACGTGCCTGGATATCTAGACGTGGCCATTACATAAGAGGCGATATTTACTGAAGAAAGTTATATTCAAGGAGCAAAAGCTTTCTTTTACCAGATAAAATATCTACATGGCCAAGGAAAAATATTTTAGCAATAAGGTATAACAAACGGGAATTTGTAGCATCATTTCAAAAGGTGTTTATTAGTTTAAAGAAAATGTTGCCAACTTTTGTTTTCTGGGGAAAAAAATACTTCTCAAGAAGTTGAAAATAAAACATACTTTTTAATTATGGTATAAACAATGAAGGAAAAGTCATATAAAATATCTTTTGGAAAAAAAAGAAAAAAAAATATCTTTTGAAGAACTGGGGATAAAGTTTTAAAAAAAGTTACTTGAGTAATTTTGAATAAAGGACATGCTTTTATTTTTTAGCTGACATCAACACTAAATTAACTGACTTAATTGACTAAATTATTAGTTATGTCAAATTAACTAAATTAATTGACTTTAAGTGAAGGCAAGGCTTTCTGGGGTGGTGATAATGTGAAATAGCTAACCTTAATATTGGGAATTTAGCTAAGGCATGCAAAAAAATAAATGAAGTTCTAATAGACATCGATGGAACACTAAACGAAATCCTTTCTACGGCCAACCTAATTCCTTGGACACCCATACACTAGCAGAGCACCAGTGCATCTTTCCCATCTGTTTCCTCAGACAGTGATGAGGTTCCGTGGAGACCTCAAGCAGGTAGAAAAGTGAAGCTTTTCCCTGCAACCTCCATCTCCATTATTTGCATATGGAACTGAGAGATTAACAGTGTAATCTTTCCAGACAAGCAAAATGCCAACAAGCTCATGAAAAACCATGCTCATCCATTACTTTGAGAGAACAGGAGCTGATTCACACGTGTGGGCAGAGGACCCCTATGGAAGAATTGGAGGCAGAAGCTCAGGTCCACTGTGAATCCAGCTAATAAATAAATGTAATATCGTGCTGTTAATGAGATTTTTGCCAAAGGACAGCTCCTCCTCCCAGGAAAGCCTCCGGGAAGGGATGTGGGTCCATATGACGCCACTGGGGGCCATGAACAGCACTGCGCAGAATCAAGGGACCAAGAGGGGGAGAGAGTCTGATTGGGATTGGTGATGTGTACTTGGTAATCCTCTCTTTAAAAACCAACATATCGCCTACAGAAAGACAAAAAAAAAAAGCACCCAGAAATGGAGCTGAGAGGTTGTAAAGACAACACAAAGACCAGGTGTGCCTGGGGAGCTAGTTACTACTCAGGAAATTTAGAGTGCTTTGCTCTGAAAAAGCAAGCAGTGGAGATCAACAGCACCCTCCTCTCAGATCAATGGGGACCAAATGTTTTAAAATGCAAATAACAGGTTTCTAGACAAACCCTGGAACTTCTCCTGGAAATGTTTTTATAATTCACATCTTGTTAGCCACAGGAGCCCCAATTAAATGTCTTCTCTTCTCATTTCTACTCACCAATTATTAGCATTAGATAATAACATACTATTTTCTGCTAATACGTTTCCTGACAACATCAAACTCCAGAGGGTCTTCATGGTGCAATAACTGTGCAAATGACGGCTAACTGACGAGAAAATGTTATTTAAACCTTCTCAGCGTTTATGAAAAAACAAACCATTTTGGCTGAAATGCATTATACTAATGGCGTAAAAACTTACTGAATTGAAATAATTTGAAAAAAAAGTTCTCCCCAAACATCATGAAAGAGGGACTCACACTGCAAGGATATAAGGTTATAAATATTCAAAAAACAATGGACGATATGTGGAACCTAGAAAAATGGTACAGATGAACCGGTTTGCATGGCAGAAATAGGGACACAGATGTAGAGAACAAACGTATGGACACCAAGGGGGGAAAGTGGCGAAGGGGGAGGGGGGTGATGAATTGGGAGATTGGGATTGACATATATACACCAATATGTATAAGAACCTGCTGTATAAAAAAATAAAATTCAAAAAAACACACAGAAAAAAAAAAAAAGGATGCCCACAGGCAGGACCACTCTTGACACGATCTCATTCAGAACGGGAAGGTACATGAGAATTTGGGGAGAGGCTTGCCAGCTCCATTCTCTAACATCCCTGGTTCCAGAATGACAGTCATCCCCCAGCTGTCATCCCCAGAACGAATCACACTATTGCTAATTTCATAACTTGAGCGGCCGCCACTATTGTCACTGGGCACACACCTGGGACACCATAACGGGTCCTGCCTGGATGGGGGTGATGAATTCTCTCAGGACTATGGTATTCGGGGTTTCTCAGCTTGAAAGGGAGAGTTGGAGCCACAGGATAAAAGATAAGGGGATGAGACAAATTATCCCATGCCACCCAAGTTGTTGGCTATTCTTCTACCCCGAATACTTATATTTTTAATAAAGAGAACCTTGAGAGAGAAAAAAAAATCCTAAATTGTGTGTGTGTGTGTGTGTGTGTGTGTGTGTGTGTGTGTGTGTGTGTGTGTGTGT